>NC_081760.1:39991755-40034255 GCF_963082965.1 Carassius carassius
CACACCCGGAGCAGTGAACACACACACACCGTGAACACACACCCGGAGCAGTGAACACACACACACCGTGAACACACACCCGCGGCAGTGATCACACACACACTGTGAACACACACACACCCGGAACAGTGAACACACGCACACACACACACACGCACACACACACACACACACACACACACACACACACACACACACACACACACACACACTCACACGCACACCGTGTACACACACCTGGAGCAGTGAACACACACACACCGTGAACACACACCCGGAGCAGTGAACACACACACACCGTGAACACACACCCGGAGCAGTGAACACACACACACCGTGAACACACACCCGGAGCAGTGTACACACACACACCGTGAACACACACCCGGAGCAGTGAACACATACACACCGTGAACACACACACACCGTGAACACACACCCGGAGCAGTGGTCAGCTATAGATCCAGCGCCCGGGGAGCAACTGGGGGTTCAGTGCTTTGCTCAAGGACACTTCAGTCATGGGTACTGAAAGTGGAAGAGAGCACTGTTCATTCACTCCCTCCACCTACAACTCCTGCCAGCAACGAGACTCAAACCTGTGACCTTCGAAATGATCAGCAGCTCTCTTCCTGCTTCTGCATAAGAACCGTGGATTGTGGACAGCACAGACCATTATTTTTATCAGAACACACATCCAGTTCAATCTATTGCAATGTGTGTGTTCAGTTCCTTCAGGTTTCACTGAATGTGTGAAATATGTTCATGTACAGTAGAATCAGCAGACAGTCACTCACCTGAGAATGTGATGAGGACATGCGCCACTAGAGGAAGATGTTCAAACTAAACATGACATAATGAACAGTCATTCTTTCTCATGTCATACAAACACATAAGAGCTGAGCGAGAAAAGCTGTTCATTCATTCTTACATGTGATTTCTCTCATTCAAATGAATCACAGTTTAACTGACAGCTATCAAAAATACAACTAGAATATTATGGGCCAGGGCTGCCAACTTTTGAGTTCAACTTGGAGTGAGATTTTCCGCAGTGGGTGTTTTCAGCATAACAAGAATAGCAATGCACAGCAAAAGAACAGAATGATTTACAAGTCATTACTTTTACAAATATCGTCATTAAAAAAAAAAAAAATTATGCAAAAATTATAATATTTTACAAATGATCTCTTCTGAGAGATTGTTATTATAGATATATTCTCATAGTAATAATAATCTACATGATCTAAATAAAGGGTGTCAAACTCAGTTCCTGGAGGAACACCGTCCTGCACAGTTTAGATATAACACTATTCAAACACATCTGATCAGCTAATCTAATCATTTAGCCTTATTTGAAAACTATATGGTATGTTTGTTGGATCAGGGTTGGAAATAAACTGCAGGGCTGCGGCCCTCCAGGAACCCTTTATCTAAATGTATCAGATGTAGCTTATAAAGCAAATAACTCTGCTCATAGAACATTTGGTCTGACTCTAGTGTTACAGTAACACTGAAGCAGAGTTAAAGTTAATGAGATAATTTAGTGATTAATTAAGTTCACATTAGTGATGAAGAGATGCTGCTAACAAACAGAATCACTGAAGAAAAGAGAAACATAAGAACTACAAGTAGTTGACAGTTTGTATAGTTATATTCTATTTGTATAGTTAAATACATATTTTGATAGTGACTAACAGGCAACAAAGAATGTCAAAGTAGAACTTACATTGTGGCCTTGTTTTTTCATAATCTTTTGCAAGTGTTAGATCTTGGTTTACATTTGGACTTTGGATGTGATCTTAGGCTTGAAAAGGTTGGTGACCACTGATTTAACAGGTTTGTACTGTAGCATTTTCACAGATTTTTTTACAGTTAAAATCACAGACTGCTAGTTGGCATGTAGTTGCAAATTTGCTTTCTACTTATAAAATGTCTAAAGTGGACTATTGGAATAAAGTGTATAATTCTTTGTTTGAGTGTATATTTAATGTTAAAAGTGTTGCTGGGTTACCCATTTATGAATATGACCTTGAGGTGTATGTGTACAGTAAATAAATGTTCATGTTTTTTTTCTTCTAAGAAACGTAGTGTGACTTCTTTTTTTCTCCAAAGTGCTTAATGAAATCCCTCCCCAAATTTTTTAATCGACAAAGGAGACTGAAACGCAAGAGAGTTTTTCTTGTAAGTACATTGATAAAGCTATACCATAAAAAAAACGGAAAAGCCATTGCTTATATTTCTTTTTTTTCTTTTTTATAATTGCATTAAATGAGTTTGTCAAGTAATTTTTCTACCATTTTTGTCTTTTCAAATTGATTATTTTTTTAAGATTATTTATTTGAAATGTTTGACAATGGTGAGCAGGAATAATGTTTTGAAAAATTGAAAATTCAAGGTAACTTGATGCATTCAGATTTTTAAGTTCTCTCATCTGTTTTCTAACTTCTAATAACACTTTACTTTATTTTGCCATTTTGAATATATTTTTCAAATGTAAAATACTTCATTCAGCTAATAAATGCATCAAGGCAATGACAAATGTCTTATTCAGCAAGTTAGTTCCAATAAGTATCACAATAAATGTATCTATCATTTAGGTAAACATATTATAAATTAGTTTTAGAAGAGATTTAGTATGTGAAGTGATCTGAATCCTTGCTTCTGAAAGAAAAATTATCTTTACGTTATCTAGGATATATATATATATATACAGTACAGACCAAAAGTTTGGAAACATTACTATTTTTTATGTTTTTTGAAAGAAGTTTCTTCTGCTCATCAAGCCTGCACTTATTTGATCAAAAATACAGAAAAAGACAGTAATATTGTGAAATATTATTACAACTTAAAATAATAGTTTTCTATTTGAATATACTTATTATATGTATATTGTTATTACAAAATATATATATTTTTTAAAACATAGCTTCTTTTTTTTTTTATTCATCAAAGCATCCTAAAAAGTATCACGTTCTGAAAAAATATTAAGCAGCAGAACTGTTTCCAACTTTGATAATGAATCGTCATATTAGAATAATTTCTAAAGAATCATGTGATAATGATCCTAAAAATTCAGCTTTGCATCACATAAATAAATGATGATTTAAAGTATAAAAAATTTAAAAACAATTATTGTAATATTGTAATTGTAATAATATACCACAATATTACATTTTTTTCTGTATTTTTGATCAAATAAATGCAGGCTTGATGAGCAGAAGAAACTTCGTTCAAAACCATTAAAAATAGTAATGTTTCCAAACTTTTGGTCTGTACTGTATATATATATATATATATATATATATATATATATCTTATATATAACATCTTTCAGATTGGATGTATGTTGTGGACTCGGGTGGAGCTGTCATCTGGTTTCAATAAATCACTATAGTTCTTAATGTTCTGGAAATACAATGCTTTGATAATGGAGCTGGAAATGTTTTGATGTAGGAAATGTCAGTCAGTAAACCTGTTTTTCTGGTCATTCATTAAGAAAACTTACACCATGGTCTGCAGACATAATGAAAGTGAAGTGGTTTAAGAGTAGAACACCTTTGCTTGAAACTAAGTTGTTGTGTTTAGTGCTGAATGTAAATGTGAATTTATCACACTTACAAGAAAAGAGCATGTGAATTAATCATTCATAATGTTTAACTGTTTGCAGGAGTAATACGTCTAGCCTGGTGGACTGGGATTAATATTAGCCTCTTCAATGGAGGGAAAGAAAAGCAAAACTAAATCCAAAGTGGATATATATAAAGATCAAGAGGAGGGGAGCACTGAAAGAGCCAAATCTCCAGAACCCAGCTGTGTGTCTTTGAGTAGTGAACAATCCATGGATTATCCTCCTGGTGTCAGTGATGGAACAGTGACCTCTGAACCCAGGTAAAACAAAACACTTATCCCGAATATCCATGTATATAATAGTGATTTGATGAATCATTTGATTAATGTTTTATTTGATATCATAACTTGATGTTATGATAAGATATTTTGCTAAATATTGTTGCACTGTATGGATTTCTAACATGTAACTATATGAATATAATCTTATTAATTGGGAAAACCATCTCATGTGTGTAGACCAAACTGGTCGAAATGTATTTTCATTAGAAGTTTTAATTGATTACATTTAGCCCTAATTATCATTGCAATGGTGGGATGTGAAAACACATTTTCTGGTACAAATAATAACAACAATTATTTGTAACAAAACTGATATTTTTAATGTGACTCAGCAGATGTGAAAGGGATGATCTGATCTGGGTTCAGTCCAGATGTGGAGTTTGTGAGCAGGTTCTGAGAGATTCTGTCTCTGTCACCTGCGGACATAGTTTCTGCAGACAGTGCATCGATTTCTACAGCAATCACTCCAGACCATCAGAACAGTTGGACTCTCCTCAGTGCAGAAAGAGATCCAGAACAAACAGCGCCATGAAATCCAGTTCTGCTGGTTGTGTTCACCTGCAGGAGGAGACCGGAGACCTGCATAAACCACTGAATGATGAACTACAGAGAGTCAAAGAGCAGCACAAAACCAGCATGAAGAACAAGTATGAGAGATTATTTGAGGGACTGAAACTCCAGGAGAATGAAAGCCTCCTGAACAGCATCTACACACAGCTCTACATCATAGAGGGAGAGAGAGAAGGAGTAAATGAAGTACATGAGGTTTTACAGATGGAGAAAACAGCCAGAACACAACACTCACAAGACACTCCAATCTACTGCAATGACATCTTTAAAGCCTCCGCTGAAGCAGGATGTGAGGAGAAAGAGCAGATCAAGACTGTTCTTACTAAAGGCATCGCTGGAATCGGAAAAACCGTCTCTGTGCAGAAGTTCATTCTGGACTGGGCCGAGGGAAAAGCCAATCAGGATGTAGATTTCATGTTTGTGCTTCCATTTCGAGAGCTGAACTTGATCCCAGATCATCAGTACAGTCTTCACAGACTTCTGCTGGACTTTCATCCTGAACTTCAAGATCTGGACTCACAGATTTATGAGGAGTGTAAAGTTGTGTTCATCTTTGATGGTTTGGATGAAAGCAGAATCACACTGATGTTTTCAGACGCTCAGAAAGTTTGTGATGTGACTGAGACTTCATCAGTGGCTGTGTTGATGTCAAAGCTCATGAAAGGAGAGCTGCTTCCCTCTTCTCTCATCTGGATCACCTCCAGACCAGCAGCAGCCAATCAGATCCCCTCCAAATACATCCACCGTCTGACAGAAATTCAGGGATTCACTGAGCCTCAGAAGGAGGAATATTTCAGGAAGAGAATCAGTGATGAGCATCAAGCCAGCAGAATCATCTCACACATCAGAAGAGCAAGAAGCCTCCACATCATGTGCCACATCCCCGTCTTCTGCTGGATCTCATCCACTGTGCTTCAGAAGCTCCTGGAAGAAGATCTGAGTGCAGAAATCCCTCAAACTCTGACTGAAATGTACATCCACTTCCTGCTGATTCAGATCAACATGAGGAAGCAGAAGTATGAAGAGAGAGATCCAGAGAAACTCCTGCCGTCCAACAGAGAAGTGATTGTGAAACTTGCTGAAGTGGCTTTCAAACAGCTGATGAAGGGCAATGTGATGTTCTATGAGGAGGACCTGATTGAGAGCGGCATAGACATCACTGACGCCTCTGTGTATTCTGGGATTTGCACTGAGATCTTTAAGCAGGAATCTGTGATTCATCAGAGGAAAGTCTACAGCTTCATTCATCTAAGCGTCCAGGAGTTTCTCGCTGCTTTCTATGTGTTTTACTTTCATGTGAATACAACTATGGAAGGACTGAAGAATTTTGCTTCAGTAAAACGTTTGCTTAAAGCTGCAGTAGATGAAGCCGTTGAGTGTGAGAATGGACGTCTGGATCTGTTCCTGCGGTTCCTGCTGGGCGTCTCACTGGAGTCCAATCAGAGACTCTTACAGGATCTACTGACACACACAGAGAACAGCTCAGAGAGCATCAGAGAAACCACACAGTACATTAAAGAGAAGATCAAAGATGGACATGGACTCTCCACTGAAAGATCCATTAATCTGTTCCTCTGTCTGCTGGAAGTGAAAGATCAGACTCTGTCTGAAGAGATTCAGGAGTTTGTGAAATCAGACAAACACTCCGAGAAGAAACTCTCTGCTGCTCACTGCTCAACAATCTCCTACATGCTTCAGATGTCAGAGGAGACACTGGATGAACTGAACCTCATGAAATACAACACATCATCTGAGGGGAGAAGAAGACTGATACCAGCTGTGATCAACTGCAGAAAAGCTCTGTGAGTAATTTATTATGTTACAATGTTTTGTAGTGAAATCTTTAATCTGAATGGAATTACAATATCTGTTTTTCTTATAAATTACATGAAATTAAATAATCTTGAGTTTTTTTCTTATTTTTACAATGTCTTTTCTATGAGAATGAAGCTGATATTATTGAAATGCAAATTGCAGAATGCAGTTAAGAATATAATTCTCATATCTTTCAGGCTTGCTGGCTGTAATCTCACTGCTCAGTCCTGTGAAACTGTGTCTTCAGCTCTACAATCCTCAAACTGTGTCCTGAGAGAGCTGGATCTGAGGAACAATGACCTGCAGGACTCTGGTGTAAAGTTTATTTCTGATGGACTGAAGAGTCCAAACTGTCAGCTGCAGATACTGAGGTATTAAGAACATATAAGAGATCATTAACAGTCAACTGATCACAATGTATGTCTGTAGATGATCTGACTGTGTGTGTGTGTGTGTGTGTGTGTGTGTGTGTGTGTGTGTGTGTGTGTGTGTCTGTAGATGATCTGCCTGTGTGTATGTGTATATAATCTGTCTCTGTTTTTCTGTAGATGATCTCACTGTGTGTGTCTGTAGATGATCTCGGGAGTTATGGGAAGTGTTCCCGGTTCCGGTTTACCTAATTAATGCAGCCTTTAACGGATTTGAATATTAAAAGCATATTAGTATGTTATGTGTAAGCCAGGTTAAAGAGATGGGTCTTTAATCTAGATTTAAACTGCAAGAGTGTGTCTGCCTCCCGAACAATGTTAGGTAGGTTATTCCAGAGTTTAGGCACCAAATAGGAAAAGGATCTGCCGCCCGCAGTTGATTTTGATATTCTAGGTATTATCAAATTGCCTGTGTTTTGAGAACGTAGCGGACGTAGAGGATTATAATGTAAAAGGAGCTCATTCAAATACTGAGGTGCTAAACCATTCAGGGCTTTATAAGTAATAAGCAATATTTTAAAATCTATACGATGCTTGATAGGGAGCCAGTGCAGTGTTGACAGGACCGGGCTAATATGGTCATACTTCCTGGTTCTAGTAAGAACTCTTGCTGCTGCATTTTGGACTAGCTGTAGTTTGTTTACTAAGCGTGCAGAACAACCACCCAATAAAGCATTACAATAATCTAACCTTGAGGTCAAAAATGCATGGATTAACATTTCTGCATTTGACATTGAGAGCATAGGCCGTAATTTAGATATATTTTTGAGATGGAAAAATGCAGTTTTATAAATGCTAGAAACGTGGCTTTCTAAGGAAAGATTGCGATCAAATAGCACACCTAGGTTCCTAACTGATGACGAAGAATTGACAGAAGAATTGACAGAGCAACCATCAAGTCTTAGACAGTGTTCTAGGTTATTACAAGCTGAGTTTGTAGGTCCTATAATTAACACCTCTGTTTTTTCAGAATTTAGCAGTAAGAAATTACTCGTCATCCAGTTTTTTATATTGACTAAGCATTCCATTAGTTTTTCAAATTGGTGTGTTTCACCTGTCCGTGAAGAAATATAGAGCTGAGTATCATCAGCATAAAAGTGAAAGCTAACACCATGTTTCCTGATGATATCTCCCAAGGGTAACATATAAAGCGTGAAGAGTAGCGGCCCTAGTACTGAGCCTTGAGGTACTCCGTACTGCACTTGTGATCGATAGGATACATCTTCATTCACTGCTACAAACTGATGGCGGTCATATAAGTACGATTTAAACCATGCTAATGCACTTCCACTGATGCCAACAAAGTGTTCAAGTCTGTGCAAAGAATGTTGTGTGTCTGTAGATGATCTGACTATGTCTGTAGATGATCTGACTGTGTGTCTCTGTAGATGATCTGTCTCTGTGTCTGTATGTCTGTAGATGATGTCTCTGTGTCTCTGTGTGTCTGTAGGTTGTCTGGCTGTATGGTGACAGAGGAAGGCTGTGGTTATTTGTCTTCAGCTCTGAGTTCAAACCCCTCACACCTGAGAGAGCTGGATCTGAGCTACAATAACCCAGGACAATCAGGAGTCCAGCTGCTCAAACACAAACTGCAGGATCCAAACTATAAACTGCAGATACTCAAGTATGTTGGGTTTAGGATAAGAAACTTTTTGTTTAAAGCATAATCTCTGAACCAAAATTTTTTGAATGCAAAATCATATTTTCTCCTTGTCAATCTTGTCTCAGCATGTAATAATTAAATCCATATTTTAAATCACACAATGTATTTGTACCAAATTCTTTACTGTTGCTCAAATATAGTAGCATTTTACATTAAATTGCAACATGGACAGAATTTCTCTGTTAAACCTAAATATATCAGAGAATGTGTTTGCTGAAAATACAACTAAAATCATTAATTAGAGGATGTATATTAGGTTTTACACCTACTGTAAATATTAAACAATATGTTTAAAAACCATAAACAGATAACACATCACTTTTAACTCCTTTGGCTGAAGACAATAAAGACAGTATTTTCCTGTAAAGCTGTTCTAAAAGTATTAATACATTGAGATACAGGGTCCTTTTAAAAACTGCTTTGAAATTATGGAGTGAAATATGCTATGAAAATACATTCAACTTGCCTTTATCTATTCCAACTAATTTGGAATGTCTGTATTATTATTATTATTTTTTGTTTGTTTGTTTGTTTGTTTTAAGTTTGGATCATGGAGGGCCCTTCAGAATCACACCAGGACTTAAAAAATGTAGGTTCTTTCTCAGACACAGTCATGCACATTTAATGAAAACAAATGATATAAATTAATTAATGATCATTGTTTTTATCTCTTTTCTTGTTTTCAGACGCCTGTGATCTCACACTGGATCCAAACACAGCAAATACTCAACTCATCTTGTCTGAGGAGAACAAGAAGATTACGTATGTGAAAGATCGTCAGCCGTATCCTGATCATCCAGAGAGATTTGCTGATATTCCTCAGGTTCTGAGTGTTGAGAGTCTGACTGGACGCTGTTACTGGGAGGTTGAATGGGGATCTTGGGCTCGTATAGCAGTAGCCTATAAAGGGATCAGCAGGAAAGACGGGACTGTCTGTAAGTTTGGATACAATGACAAATCCTGGAGTCTATTCTGCACTGGTAATGGATATGTTGTCTGGCACAAAAATGTAAGCAAGAACATAACAACTAATGTACCAATATCTAATAGAGTAGGAGTGTATGTGGACGTGTCGGCCGGCTCTCTGTCCTTCTACAGCATCTCTGACACACACACACTCACACACATATACACAATCAACACCACATTCACTGAACCCCTCTGTGCTGGGTTTAAGGTGTTTGAGTCCTCATTATCTCTTTGTCAGATTTAACAACAAACACAAACACACACACACACACACACACACACACACACACACACACACACACACACACACACACACACACACACACACACACACTAACACACTTAAATAATGACATGAACGGAGTACAGATGTAATGGAGTACAGTTGTAACACTAAATATTTTCTTTCTCCAGCATATTGCACACAAATGATGACTGTGATATGTTGTTGTTCTATTTTAAAACAAGTTAAAATGAGCTTAGGATAAAAATGTTTATGAGCAGATAACAGTGATACTGCATTTTATTTATTTATTTTTTCCTTGAGGTGCCAGCTTTATTAAGATGCTGTATATTGTTGTGGAGGGAAAACTGGCAGATTTCAAATTGTTTGTGTTGGACTAATAACTTGATTGCTTTGTTGAATTCTGAGGAGACAGGGTCACCCTGTCAGGGTGATTTCTGCTTAAAATGAGCTGAGGACCAAAATGTTTCTTGATGTGTTGTCTGTGGTCTTCTGTTATAGCTATATCAATTCAATACATTTCTATTGGGAATAAATGTTGTTAAATAAACAATGGTTTGAAAGTGGTTGCTTATTTATTCATTTTTGTGAAAATGGAGGATATTTCCCTCCCTTTCGATGTAGTGGGTCAATTTTACCAGATTATACAGATGCTGATGTGTTTTGTTTTCATAGCATTATATGTGAGTGAATGTCTTTGATAGGGGACATAGTAGTGCATTTGTAGTTCTATGAGCATTTAAATATTTGTAAATCAAAATACACCGGATGACAATTAGAATTTGAAGTATTGAGTATATTTACTGTATATTACAGTAATATATTCTTGATGATGGGGCCCTTGAATATTGTTGCCCAGGGTACAACAAAGTGTTAATCTGGCCCTGTCTATAATTGTCTGCAAGAATCATGCCATCACTTTGTTTGTACCAAGTGTGTATTTAACATTTATATTCATTTTCATCTATTTTATTTGTTTATTAAATATTACCTTAGAAAAAATATCAAACTTAAATAAATAAATGGATTAAAATAAGCAATTAAATCACACTGATTTTGTCTTATTTGTCATTATTTGGTGGAGAGGTCACAGTGTCTCTCTCACTTCACTTATAGAACAGATGGAAAAGAGCTGGGATGAATTTAAAAGTTTAAAATAGTAAAGTAACAATAGTACTATGCCAATATTTATTTTGTATTATTCTTACAAGTAATGGTTATGACAGAAGTTTGTTAGTGCTTTCAAAATTTGTTGAGGTAATGTATTAATTAAACAGCAGATTTAGTAAATGTAAAATGAAGTACATTTAAAATTTTAAAGAAATGTTAAAACATGAATGCATAAAATTACTGTATCAATTCAGTAATAAAATGACAAATGTGAATTAATGATCAAACATATCTTCTTTGATTTACTGAGCAAGCAGTCCTGTACTTTTCATTAACATGAAAGTATGAGACATGCAGTTTGTTTCCTTTTACGTTCCTTTAATTTTATTTACAGAAATGTTGCACCTTATTTACTGTTGGCCTGTTGTCAACATAAAAAGATAATAAATACAAATGTTATTTTAAAATAAACTTACTGTATGTTGTCTTATTACAGTAAAAAACTGTTCTGCTAGAAAAGCATAAAGTCTGTGGGCATCATTTAAGGCAGTGGTTCCCAACCTTGTTCAGCTCGCGGGCCACACAACCATCACATATGTTTGCGCGGCCCACTGCAAAAGAATTAGCCCGGAGAGAGTGTATTCTGATTGGATCTGATAGCATACTGCGGGAGGTCAGGGTCGCGGGAAATCGTGCTATAAAGCGATTTAGAAATCGCGTGGAATAGTGGAAGCATAGTTACAGTTTAATATTTATTTTTTCTTATTTAATCATATAAATGTAATTATGTTATTATGTTATGACTTAGACATTTTTACATATATTAACAATATTATTATTTCTTTTAATAGTAATTGGCGGCCCACCTGCAATACCACCGCGACACACAGGTCGAAAACCACTGATTTAAGGTATAGGAACACACTGACTAGGACTGGCACTGTCTGTTTGGCACACTCCACTTTCTAGAGATACTCTAATATTTGAAGAAAACTACAGCAGCTTTCGTATCATGATTTTCACATAGGAGACAAACTACAGTATTTCATGACAAATCTGCAAAGAACATACAGAGGAATGTCTGGAAAACAGTAAAATGTTCAGCAGTTCTCTTCATGATTCAGATCTCAGAGGTGTTTTGTAAACATTACAAGAGGGCGGCAAAATCATAATGTCAAACGAACTGTGGTTAGTGCAATGCAGAGTCACTATCATCCTTTTTCTCAGAACTGAGCTTAAAGCAGATTAACTGGTTTCTCCAGATGCACTGATAACACACTACCTACAGTATTCTCACAGTGCAGTCTGACAAGACCCAGTTCAGTCTATTTTAAATGAATAAATATATAAAGACAATACAGTATGCATGTTAACATTAGAAAATGAGGTCAAAACTAAGTTACTTGAATGCAAAGTTTTAAAACTTACATGGTTTAAATCAAGGCAATCTGTTTACTCAAATGGTTTGAGTAAAGTTTACTAGTCGGGTTTTACAGAGCAATTTCTTTAGTCTGTCTGCTTCCTGACCTGGGCCCCAGTTAGTCAAGTATAAACACTAAGACTATTTGCCATATTTCTAGAGAGAAGAGTGGCGCCACCCCAGGAGGGATGAAGACCATCTCTTTTAAACAGGTCAGGTCTGCCCCAAAAGCTCGTCCAATTGTCTATGAAACCTATGTTATTCTGTGGGCACCACTTAGACATCCAGCCATTGAGTGATGACAATCTGCTATGCATCTCATCACCACGGTAAGCAGGGAGGGGACCAGAGCATATTACAGTGTCTGACATCGTGCTTGCAAGTTCACACACCTCTTTAATGTTATTTTTAGTGATCTCCGACTGGCGAAGTCGAACATCATTAGCGCCGGCATGAATAACAATCTTACTGTATTTACGTTTAGCATTAGCCAGCACTTTTAAATTTGCCAAGATGTCAGGCGCTCTGGCTCCCGGTAAACATTTGACTATGGTGGCTGGTGTCTCTATATTCACGTTCCGTACAATAGAATCACCAATAACTAGAGCACTTTCATCAGGTTTCTCAGTGGGTGCATCACTGAGTGGGGAGAACCTGTTTAATGTTTTGATCGGAACAGAAGAGCGGTGTTTTGACCCACGACTACGCTGCCTCACCGTCACCCAGTTGCCCTGCTGCAGGGGCTCTGTTTCCGGAACCGAACAATGTACAGGAATCCCTGAGCTAGACGCATCCAAAGCCGTATCTAGAGCCCTAACATTTTTACTGTCCTCAATTAAAGTTTGGATGCGTGTCTCTAATTCTGAAATCTTCTCTGTCAGCCTATTTCCCTGCATTTATCACATGTGAATCCCTCATCAGCGACAGAGATAGATAAACTGTACATGTGGCAAGAGGTGCAAATAACAATAACAGGAGAAGCCATTACTCACTGTGCTTGATGAAATATTCTTACTGCGGTTGTTTGATGAACTTGTGAAAAACTGGAGTTAGAGAGAGAAGAGGAGAAAAGAAAACAGCGATAGGTTTTAAATGCTAATGACAAGCTAACGAGTGCTAACATTTTGCAGGTGTACTGCACTCACGGATATAAAATAAAAGTGAATGATCAAAATTAATCTGATAAGATTGATCGATAATATCAGAAATATGGTGTGAATTAAGTTATATTTTATCACTTTAAAAAACAGAGAGTGATAGTAATATAAAGATAAAAAAAAAAAAATAAAAACAGCTACACGGAGCTCATAATACAAATGATGCATTAGGACCTAATAAACTCTTTTGAAATAAAGTAAAATGTCACCGGGCCCACTCATCGTTTTAATCATACACTAGATTTAATTATATCGCATGGAATCAATCTTACTGCTATAGATATCGTACCTCAAAGCGATGATGTTACAGACCATGTCCTTGTATCGTGCATGCTGCATATCACTGATATTAACTATATGTCTCAGCGTTACCGTCTGGGCAGAACTATTGTTCCAGCCACCAAAGACAGATTCGCAAATAACCTGCCTGATCTATCTCAACTGCTATTTGTACCCAAAAATACACATGAATTAGACGAAATTACTGACAACATGGGCACTATTTTCTCTAATACATTAGAAGCTGTTGTCCCCATCAAATTGAAAAAGGTTAGAGAAAAACGTACCGTGCCATGGTATAACAGTAATACTCACTCTCTCAAGAAAGTAACTCGTAGTCTTGAACGCAAATGGAGAAAAACTAACTTGGAAGTTTTTAAAATTGCATGGAAAAACAGTATGTCCAGGTATAGACAGGCTCTAAAAACTGCTAGGGCAGAGCATATCCACAAACTCATTGAAAATAACCAAAACAATCCAAGGTTTTTATTTAGCACAGTGGCTAAATTAACAAATTACCAGACGCCACCTGATTCAAATATTCCACCAACGTTAAATAGTAATGACTTCATGAATTTCTTCACTGATAAAATAGATAACATTAGAAATACAATAGCGAATGTAGATTCTACAGCATCTAACCCTTCAGTTTCATCCATCGCACCCAAAGATAAACTGCAGTGCTTTTCAAATATAGGACAGGAAGAGCTAAATAAACTTATCACTGTATCTAAACCAACAACATGTTTATTAGATCCTGTACCCACTAAATTACTAAAAGAGTTGTTACCTGTAGCCGAAGAACCGCTTCTCAATATCATTAACTCGTCGTTATCTTTAGGTCACGTCCCAAAACCATTCAAGCTGGCGGTTATCAAGCCTCTTATTAAGAAACCAAAACTAGATCCTAGTGAACTGGCAAATTATAGGCCTATTTCAAATCTTCCATTTATGTCTAAGATTTTAGAAAAAGTTGTGTCTGCTCAATTGAGCACCTTCCTGCACAAAAATGATCTGTATGAAGAATTTCAGTCAGGTTTCAGGCCCCACCATAGCACAGAAACTGCACTTGTTAAAATTACAAATGACCTGCTTCTTGCGTCAGATCAAGGCTGCATCTCATTTCTAGTTTTACTTGATCTTAGTGCTGCGTTCGACACCATAGATCATGACATACTCATAGATCGATTACAAAACTATACAGGTATTCAAGGGCAGGCTCTAAGATCCTACCTGATCCTACCACATTTATCTGTGGTTTCCTGCATTATCAGTTGCTAATGTCATGTCGCTCAAAATGTATTATATAGTTTTCTGTGCAATAGTCTTACCCCTCAAAACGTATCAGTCATTAAATGCAAAATGGTTAATCTAGTTGTCATTAACTGCCAATTTTTACACATTATTATTAGACTTTTTGTAAATTTGACATGAATTGTGCAAGTGAATCTTTACTAATAAAGAGAAAGTAGATGATAAACCAATGATAAACCATTTCTCTGAAATAGCTCAAAGGTTCATCTGATGAATCTTCAGTTGGAAAGTTTATACTGTATAGACAGAGGACAACACAAGAGTTACACATTCTGAAAATGGACTTATTTTCATCTTTGTGCCCATATTTCTTTTTCCTTTTCTATATCACAATGACATTGTAAAGGTTTTTTTATTTTATTATTTTTTGGGTCAGACCACTAGTAAAAGTGTAACTGGGAATTCTATCCAGTCTCTTTCAGTCAATATCCCACACACAGTAATGTGTAAATGTGTACTTTTGAAATGGATATATGGCATACATAAGCATATGGCATACTGTTCAATACAGTAACTGTCATCCAAAATGTTGCCATAGTTTACACAGATATTCATTGACACAGATATGTATTTTTGAGAGATGAACTAAGAATTTTGAGCAAGAGACTTGCTTTTGCAGGTAATCCATGGTGTTTTGCTATTTGTACGAGATGTTTTGAGAATTGCACTTACTGTTTTGCAAATCTCAAGGATGATTCGAGAAATGTACCAAAGCAACTGAGAAAAACTGTACTAGTGGTCTGACTAAATAAATAAATAACCTTTACACTGTCATTGTGATAGAAAAGGAGAAACAAATATGGGCACAAAGATGAAAATAAGTCCATTTTCAGAATGTGTAACTCTTGTGTTGTCCTCTGTCTATACAGTATAAGCTTTCCAGCTGAAGATTCATGAGATTCTATTTCAGAGAAATGGTTTATCATTGGTTTCTTCTACATTCTTTTTATTAGTAAAGATTCACTTGCACAATTAATGCCAAATTGACAAAAAGTCTAATAATAATGTGTAAAAATTAAAATAAAAAGTGTGCTTGGGAGTTTATGATAACTAGATTAACCATTTTGCATTTCATGACTCATACGATGAACTAAAGACTAGATGTATTGAGGGGTAAGACTATTGCACAGAGAGCTATATAATACATTTTGAGCGACATGACATTAGCAACTGATAATGTAGGAAACTGCAGATAAATGTGTGTAATCAATTGCATGAATGTATAAAAGCAATCACAACTTGTTCAAAAGAATGAGAAACTGGGCTTTATGATGTGTATAAATGACTAGATGATGTGAAGGTTGTACAAGTAGTTTTGAGAATTTCATTTCTGATTTGAGAAATGCACCAAAGTGACTGAGAAAAACTAATGTTAGATCATAACAGAGTTTTAGCACACAAAAGCATTCTTATGAACTGTATCAGATTGTACTTTTCATGCTGGAATGTAATAAAAAAAAAATCTAGTTCCACTTCGATCTCTGATGATCCAATGATCTGATAAACAAATAAATGTGTGTAAGATACTTCAAGAGCTGATGTATTCATGATAAAAAAATAATAATAATTAAACTTAGACTCCTAATTTAATTAGGAGTCCAAACAGTTATTGGTGATGTATGAGACAACAGTCTTCTTTGTTTTACACAAGTATGAACTCAACAATAATCTACACAAACAAATACTGCGACAGAGTTGAACCATAGACCATGAAGAGGGAACGTATTGTACATTCAGAATTACATTTAATATGAGTACACTTTAAGACATGTATTTATCTATGGAGGAATCATAAGGATGACCTATATGAACAGCCTCTAGACATGTGGGATGATGTTTGACAATAAATTATTTAAGCTATTAAACATCTGTAACAAGAATGTATATTAATGAATAGCTGCCGCTTTCCTGTTAAACTGAGTCTTCTTTTTAAATGCGTGTTCAGTTCCTTCAGGTTTCACTGAATGTGAAATATGTTAATGTACAGTAGAATCAGCAGACAGTCACTCACCTGAGAATGTGATGAGGGCATGCGCCACTAGAAGGAGATGTTCAAACTAAACATGACATAATGAACAGTCATTCTTTCTCATGTCAAACAAACACATAAGAGCTGAGTGATAAAAGCTGTTCATTCATTCTTAAATTTGATTTCTCTCATTCGAATGAATCACAGCTTAACTAACAGCTATCAAAAATACAACTAGGGTTTGGTGATTTTAAGGGGTGATCTCTTGACCTCTTCTGAATATTCATCAGTCCATCTCTGACATGATGAAATTAAAGTGAAATAAGCGAAACACACATAATCAAACAAATGTTTTACACTGCTACTTTGTTTTGCCTTGCACGACAGCTAGATTTTTGATGGAGTAGTTGATGGTTTGTTATTGAAACAAGAACTTGTGTGTCAGGTATGTGTGCGTGTCAGTTTGTGTTCAGTAAATGAACGTGTTTGTTCTATGAAACATTTGAGCTCTAAAGTGCTTCACAGAATCTCACTAAAGCAGGTCGAACAGGAAAAACCAGTCAAATGCTCCATTTGAACACAGATAGTTCGACAGTGAAGATGCTTGTTCTAACAGCCGAGGAGTTTTTACACGTAAGTACATTTATAAAGCTATACAACTGCTAAATATGTGTAGCATTGATTATTTAAATATATGGCTATGGTTATTTATGGTTTTACCATTGTTTTTGAGAGTGTTTTTAGAAATGTTTGACAGTATGTTAACTGGAAAATAGACCTGGATATACGCCATCTAGAAGCATTTGACTGGAAAAAATAATCTAAATCACAATCCAGACACAAACACAGGGGCGTAGATTACACGGGGTAGATTACAAGCTAAAAAACCCAGGACTACGTTTTAGTAAGCTGTCGACCCCCTCAAAAAATGTGCGTTTAGGACACAAATACTTGTAGATGTTGGGGGATTTTTCACGTTGGGTCGTTCAGTTGGATCATTTCTTGAACAAAAGTAAGGTTAGGAAAGGGGCACTTACATAGACCAATAAAATAATATATCTTAAAATATCTCCTCTCAGATTCACATCTGAAATAATAATTTGACATGGTTAAAAATAATGAATGGTCTTATCAGTAGGCAATCTCAGAGTAATATGACTTAAGCCCTTTTCACACTGCGATTCCGGAAAATAGACGGGTAATTAACCAGTTCTGGTTAATTTCTTTACTCTGGCTGACATGTGGCATTGCTATGGCCTGCTTGTGGCTCAAATCTGGCAAACAGGAGTGGTCCGCCCAAGTGCCATCATTCCACGCTGCATGTGGGCAAGATCATCTTTCCACGGGTGCCAGATGTGGGCCGGATCTGGGTCGACACAATGTTGCTATGTGGGCCAGAATATGTGTTTGCATTCACAAAAATCCCATAAAGACACGTGACATCAGGTTGTGACATGTAATGTACGAGTCGAAAACGCTAGGCCCATTAATCTTTCACTGAAGCTAGCGAACGATTTCAGCGTCAGCATGGAAAGTAAGGAACTAACTGATGTCTGCTTCATTACAGTTTGCACATATTTTTTAAATCGCAAACGTTGATCTGCCTTCAAAACACTCGCTAAAAAAGTCACGCGATAACGTGCGTCATCACTAAGACACACCCTTTACGTCATTATTTTTGGCTTTTGTTCACAGAGTACAGTTTGTTACGACCCTATAGTTTTTATTTTGTGTGTGTGTTTTAGTTTGTCCTCTGATTGGTATTTTCTCGTTTAAAAGAGATGACAGCATTTCCTTTGGGGGGGGGGCGTTTTGTGAACCATGCTGTTTTGTACTGTGCTTGTGTTGTTTTACCCCCATTTGTATACTAGATCGAGATTGCTTGGATATTTGTTGTTTTGTAGTGGACCTCTGGCTTACTTGACTGTTTTGCCTGTTGTAAGATTTTGATTTTGGATATTCCTCTGAACTTGATGTTTCTTTGTAAATCTTTATTGTGAATATTGTAAATAATTTTGGGAAATTAAGGAGATGCCATTGTAACGTTTGGATCTCTTTTTTTGGATTAGGTAGTTAGGTTAAGAGAATTGTATTTTTTTGTTTGCTTCTTTATTTTGGATAGGTAATTTAGAGGGTTTAATATTTAGCACATTTTGTTTATTATTTTGGCACCGTCAGCTCCTGAAAGTGGACTCCCAAATAAAAATAAAATTCAAAAGAAGTTGATGGTCCACACTCGTTTTTTCCCATGTTACACTCTACCCCTAGACGGGGCGTAACAAGTTGCGCTCTACTTCTGTGTCCTTTTTATGGCAAGTAGATTGGCACGATTAATCATTAAAAGATTGCGATCTCGATGCAGACACCCTCTTGATCTCATTTCTAAATGACAACAATTCCCAGAGTCTTTAACAAAGTCTTACCGGATCATTCAAATCTGTGTTTGCTCTGCTGCTGACCCAGAGAGAGCACTTACCATGTTTGGTTAAGAAACATCTTCACAAACTGTCTTTTCAATTACACAATATTTGCAGTACTTTTAGGCATTGCTCTTTTTTGTTATAAGTCAGAAATGATACACTCACTGTTAAAAATCGCTGTAAAAAATCGGCCAAATTTCGACAGTAACATACTGTTTTTCATTAAAAAAGTGCATTCTGGGTAATATTCATCATTTTCGAGAAGGTAGCCTGCTGCTATATACCGTAAATTAACAACATTCAAAGTCGACACTCAGCGGCTGTGTTTCAAATCACACCCTACACCCACATTCACTATTCCCTACATGAGTTTACTAATACAGTCCACCTGATCAAATATTAATTTGGTGTTGAAATATGTGAGTGAATTACACATTTTTTTGGTTTCTTCAATTTTATAAGATTGAACCATATTGTGATAACCAGAACATATGGATTTAATGACGTTTTAGTTTTAAATATATTGAACTTCAGCGTCAGCAACTATCAAAGAGAGACATCTACAATCAGCATATGAATCTCAACAATGGTGACAATCAAAAGGCTCATGATGCAATGCATGCTGGGTACCAGCACAGGATAAAACTCATCCATGACTCCCAGCATGCATTGCGGCATGAATAAATTATGCCCCTGAATTGTTCACTTATTTTCTTGAATTCTTATGTGCTTATAATTTTGCTTTTGTTTTAAGTTTTAGTAGCATGTTTTGTGATGTTCAGAACTTATCTGTTTATTTATTTTGTGGATTGTCACCATTGTTGTGATTCATACGCTGATTATTGATGTGTCTGTCTAAATTTCAGCAGATGTTTTTTTATGAATGAAATTTTCTTAACCATCGTAACTTATGGCTCAGCAGTGTTTCTTCTTTTTCTGTAGTATCAATATTCAATAAGAGAAGGGACATGGGATTGTACCAGAAATAATAGTGTTCTTGTCAATCTATAAACAACAATTACAGCTTTTTTTTCTTCTGTTGCCTTTTTTTTTTTGCTATAACAAGCTCCAAAGATGCATTGTTACAGCATGTGGAAAAAAAAAACCTTAGTTGTTGAAAAGTCATGTTCAAGAGCCTAACTAAAGTAAACACTGATCGCCATCATGGTAGTAAAAAAAAAAAAACACCTAAACCTATTTAACTCTCAATGAGATCTTCTGTAGACACCTCACAGAAATAAAGTCAGTCTGGTTAGTAATGTGAATCTGGTGAAGCTGTTTTAGGAGATGTTTAATCAGATCTTGAGAGATTTGAAGAATTATTTTATTTCAATTGATGTCATCTAAGGTTGTGGCTGAAGTCAGTTGTAGTTCTTGTGTTTCTCTTTCCTTTATTGATTCTGTTTGTTAATAGCAGGTGTTCATCATTAATGCTCAATCATCAATTAATCACAGTATTATCTCATTAACTTCACTGATTCAGTGTTACTCTAACACTCTGTAGTGTGCACACATTATACGTGTTCATTTAAAACTGAGGATTGTGTTGTGGGGTTTAAAGGGTTAATGATTTAAGATGAAGAAAAAACTGCATGAAACATAATTTAACAGTAATAAACTGTAATTAATTTACAGGAAATAAACTGTAGAAAAACAGTTATTTACTGGCAACCATGCTGCCAGTAAATAACTGTTTTTCTACAGTTTGTTGCGGTAAATTAATGGTTGCCAGCAAAAAAAGTGTTTTTCTACAGTTTGTTGCCGTTAAGTCAAGGAAAAACAGTAATATGCTGTAAAATGTAAATGTCAGATTTACCAAATAAAAAAAGTTAATTTAACTAAAATATTTGTGAACATCCATAGAAAAAAATGTATGCAAAGACATACACTGATAATGAGAGTAAATACTGAACTCAACTGTATTAATGTGTGTTTGCACAAGAGAGATCTGTAAATGTAGTTATGTGGTTCACCATTGTGCTGGAGAGTAGAGCCTGTGCTTCAGTCAATGATGAGCCAAAGTTCTGATCTTTTGCTGCTTTATATAAAGACATTAAATGTGAAGTCGCTGATACAGTTGTGATCTCTGTGTTAAGTACTTCAGCACATACATGTTTGCTATAGCTGACAATGAACTGCAGGGATTTGAGTAAAAGTCATGTATTTACTTACTTTACTACTACACATTAAGTGTTTGCATTTTTATATTAAGAAATATTCCTTCTCAGTGGACTCAGATGGAATAAATTCATAGTACTAACATCGTAGGAATGCTAGCTTTTTAACTCGAACTGTTTGAAGCAGTGGGAGTGGAGTTAATTTCCATGGTAGAATTTAGGGTAAAATACTGTTAAAAAAAATAAGAATAAGGTAAATTAATGGTTGAGAGCTGTAAATTAACTTTACTTTACTGGCAGCAGGGGTGTTATTTACTGTTATTTAACGGCAAACATTTTTACAGTGTAGGAAGGCAGCTTCCCACTATAGAAAGTCAACGGAGAGCCTTGGATTAAGCTTAGTTTTCAGATTATGATGTGTGTTGTTCTGTCTCTATAGTGCTCCTTTCTTTTTTGGTTAACTCATGAATATTGGAAACAGAATGTGTAATAACATGAACACTGCTGTCAAATCATTTTGAGTGTTATATTAAGTGAATCATTTGTTTGTAGGACTAATAGCCTGTTTAATGAAAAAGAAAAGCAGTGCTGCCTCTGAAATGAGTTTCTGTAAGGAGAAAGAGGATGGAAGAACTCAAACAGTTACATCTCCAGAACCGAGCCAGGTGTCTATGAGGAGTGAGAGATCCCTGACTCAACCCCCTAATCTAAGTGATGGAGCAGTGACTTCAGACCCCAGGCAGAATAATGTACAAGCAGCCCTGCGGGAGGAAACTGGAGACCTGCAGAAATCAGTGACTGATGAACTACAGAGAGTCAAAGAGCAGCACAAAACCAGCATGAAGAACAAGTATGAGAGATTATTTGAGGGACTGAAACTCCAGGAAAATGAAACTCTTCTGAACAGCATCTACACACAGCTCTACATCATAGAGGGAGACAGAGAAGGAGTGAATGAAGAACATGAGGTTTTACAGATGGAGAAAACAGCCAGAACACAACACTCACAAGACACTCCAATCTACTGCAATGACATCTTTAAACCCTCCGCTGAAGCAGGATGTGAGGAGAAAGAGCAGATCAAGACTGTTCTTACTAAAGGCATCGCTGGAATTGGAAAAACTGTCTCTGTGCAGAAGTTCATTCTGGACTGGGCCGAGGGAAAAGCCAATCAGGATGTAGATTTCATGTTTGTGCTTCCATTTCGAGAGCTGAACTTGATCCGAGATCATCAGTACAGTCTTCACAGACTTCTGCTGGACTTTCATCCTGAACTTCAAGATCTGGACTCACAGATTTATGAGGAGTGTAAAGTTGTGTTCATCTTTGATGGTCTGGATGAAAGCAGAATCACACTGATGTTTTCAGACGCTCAGAAAGTTTGTGATGTGACTGAGACTTCATCAGTGGCTGTGTTGATGTCAAAGCTCATGAAAGGAGAGCTGCTTCCCTCTGCTCTCATCTGGATCACCTCCAGACCAGCAGCAGCCAATCAGATCCCCTCCAAATACATCCACCGTCTGACAGAAATTCAGGGATTCACTGAGCCTAAGAAGGAGGAATATTTTAGGAAGAGAATCAGTGATGAGCATCAAGCCAGCAGAATCATCTCACACATCAGAAGAGCAAGAAGCCTCCACATCATGTGCCACATCCCCGTCTTCTGCTGGATCTCATCCACTGTGCTTCAGAAGCTCCTGGAAGAAGATCTGAGTGCAGAAATCCCTCAAACTCTGACTGAAATGTACATCCACTTCCTGCTGATTCAGATCAACATGAGGAAGCAGAAGTATGAAGAGAGAGATCCAGAGAAACTCCTGCCGTCCAACAGAGAAGTGATTGTGAATCTTGCTGAAGTGGCTTTCAAACAGCTGATGAAGGGCAATGTGATGTTCTATGAGGAGGACCTGATTGAGAGTGGCATAGACGTCACTGACGCCTCAGTGTATTGTGGGATTTGCACTGAGATCTTTAAGGAAGAATATGTTATTCATCAGAGGAAAGTATACAGCTTCATTCATCTGAGCGTTCAGGAGTTTCTTGCTGCTTTCCATGTATTTTACTGCTATTTAAGCAGCACCATGGAGACCCTTAAGGTCTTTGATTCAATGCATAATTTGCTTAGAGGTGCGGTAGATAAAGCTCTCAAGAGTAAGAATGGAAAGCTGGATCTGTTCCTGCGGTTCCTGCTGGGTGTCTCACTGGAGTCCAATCAGAGACTCTTACAGGATCTACTGACACACACAGAGAACAGCTCAGAGAGCATCAGATACACCACACAGTACATTAAAGAGAAGATCCAAGATGGACGTGAACTCTCCACTGAAAGATCCATCAATCTGTTCCTCTGTCTGCTAGAAGTGAAAGATCAGAGTCTGTCTACAGAGATTCAGGAGTTTGTGAAATCAGACAAACACTCAGAGAAGAAACTCTCTGCTGCTCACTGCTCAACAATCACCTACATGCTTCAGATGTCAGAGGAGCCGCTGGATGAGCTTGACCTCATGACATACAACACATCAGCTGAGGGGAGAAGAAGACTGATACCAGCTGTGATCAACTACAGAAAAGCCCTGTGAGTGATTCTTTTTAACATTTTTTTTTCTAAATGGAATTAAAGTTCCATTGTTGTGCCAAGCGCAAATGTCATCCAATTATCTAAATGAACTTTGAGCTATTTTTAATTGGAATGGTTTAATGCTTTCTCAGCTTACACATTCTGCCCATTTTAATCACAAAGTTTGTACCATTTTGAAACTGTAATGTAACAAATATAATATAGTACCATTTTCTTAGTGCAAGTGCAGTACAGTTAAAGCACTGTTCTAAGTGCTGTATCTTAATGGATGTTTGTTTTATACATTTTTTATTCATTTGATATCAATTTTAGATTAAATTAGATTAGATTAAATTTTACTTGTATATTAGCTTTCAACCAGTTGCAGCAGTACTGACATAGCCAGTTTGTTCAGTAAACCACCTTTTAACCTCTTTTACAAGAATGCAATTGATATTATTATTATTATTATTATTATTATTATTATTATTATTAAATTCCAGTTGTAGAATGAGGTTAATAATTAAATTATCATGCATTGTATTCTCTTTCAGTTTTGCTGGCTGTAATATCACTGTTCGGTCCTGTGAAACTGTGACATCAGCTCTACAATCCCCAAACTGTGTCCTGAGAGAGCTGGATCTGAGTAACAATGACCTGCAGGATTCAGGAGTGAAGCTGCTCTGTGATGGACTGAAGAGTCCAAACTGTCAACTGCAGATACTGAGGTATTAAGATTATGTGTATGTATGATTTGACTGTGTGTGTCTGCAGATGATTTGACTGTGTGTCTGTAGTTGATCTGTGTGTGTCTGTAGATGATCTGAGTGTGTGTCTGTAAATTATCTGACTGTGTGTCTGTGGATGTTCTGACAGTGTGTCGGTAGATGATCTGAGTGTGTCTGTAAATAATCTGACTGTGTGTCTGTGGATGATCTGACAGTGTGTCGGTAGATAATTTGACTGTGTGTGTCTGTAGATGATCTGACAGTGTGTCTGTAGATTATCTGACTGTGTGTGTCTGTAGATGATCTGACAGTTTGTATATGTAGATGATCTGACTGTGTTTGTCTGTAGGTGATCTGACAGTGTGTGTCTGTAGATGATCTGACAGTGCTTTTCTGTAAATGATCTCACAGTGTTGACTGTAGATGACCTAATAGTGTGTGTCTGTAGATGATATAACAGTGTATGTCTGTAGATGATCTGACTGTGTGCTTCTGTAAATTATCTCTCCCTGTGTGTCTGTAGGTTGTCTGGCTGTATGGTGACAGATGAAGGCTGTGGTTATTTGTCTTCAGCTCTGAGTTCAAACCCCTCACACCTGAGAGAGCTGGATCTGAGCTACAATCACCCAGGACAATCAGGAGTCCAGCTGCTCAAACACAAACTGCAGGATCCAAACTATAAACTACAGATACTCAAGTATGTTGAGTCCAATTAATAAACCTTAATATTTGCAGTGGATGATGACATTGTCTGTAGGCCCAAACCTAATGGGAATAATTGTTCTTCTCAGTCTAGATCTTAGAGAGAAATTGTTATCTGAAAATAGAACTAAAAATTAGGAGAGGGCATTAATTAGATGCAAATTGGGTTAATGAAACTTTGAAGATTGCAGAGATATTTATAGTTTTAACATAACTCAATGCATGGAATTAAATATTAAATAATGTTTTATCCAAGAGTATATCCTTGAATCAAAACTCTTTTTCCTCCTTTGGCTGTTCACTAGGACCTAAAGACATTGAGTCAAACAGCTCTGTAAAGCTGATTTGAAATTATACGTATAAAGAAAACCACTGCATACAAATTTTGCATGTATACACAGCAAAATCTCCAGTGTTAATTTAACAGTCTGAGTGTGGACACATATAAACTCTGAAGCAGTGTTAAAAGTAACACTGAAGCAGAGTTGAAGTTAATTAGATAATTAAGAAGTTAATTGAGTTATGATTGACCATTATTGAAGACACCTGATGTTAACAAGCAGAATCACAATTTGTGTGTCACCATTATAGTTTTCAGTGTTTGCTTTAGTTGGGACCTTGGGTTGTAACTTTTAAATGTTCAAATTTGTGTGTCAAACCAAGAGCAAAAGTCATCGGGTGGTGAGAATTATGTTTTAATGTAATCGTTGCTTGACTTTAATCACTGAACTCATTTACAGTCTCTTCTCTTCTTATCAATCATTATCGATTGTAACAGCTTTGATTCCACAATGGAAGAATCTGTGTTTTCTATGCATTTTGTAGGCATCTCTTGTGATTCAGATTTTTTTTTTTATTAAAGAGTTTTAATTTTAGGCACACACAGATAACAAGAATCAGCGTATTAATCTCAACAACGGTGACAAACAGCATATTCAGATAAACAGATCTACTCTGAACATCACAAAACTAGATACTAAAAATTCACATTAAAAACAGCAAAAATAAAATATAGTTAGAAAAAAAAGTTAAAAAGACAGTTCAGCTAATAATTTATTCATGCCGCAATGCATGATGGGAGCCATGGATGAGTTTGTGTTGGCTACAACATGCTTTTTTGATGGTCACCGTTGTTGTGATGCTCACGCTGATTTTGATGTCTGTGTGTCTAAACTAAATAATTATTTCTTTATATAGAACTAACTTTTAATAACATGTCATATTATGGCAAAATGCTGGATCACTTTTTTATCCACCTAATTTATGCACACAGTAAATAAACCAGCATTCAGGTCACTCCATTACAATTAGTCCAAACCACAATAAAATCCATAAGATTGCCTTTGCTGTGGCCTGTCTGTAGATTATAACTCAGTTACCACAGCCACACAAAATCTGAAGTTAATAACTGAAGGGTCAAGATCCCAACTAAAGCAAACACTGACCACTATGATGGTGACACACAAATTGTGATTTTCTCGGTTGGTGATTCTGCTTGTTAACCTCAGGTGTCTTCAATAATGGTCAATCATAACTCAATTAACTTCTTAATTATCTCATTAACTTCAACTCTGCTTCAGTGTTACTTTTAACACTGCTTCATTGTTTATATGTGTCCACACTCAGGCCTTGTCCAAACGGACACAGGTATTTTTATAACCGGAGTTTTTCCTCCTGCGTTTGAAAAAAAAATCCCGTCCACATAAAAAGGCAAAAACATGCTATCAAGCGCTGTCAAGAGCATGCCACACCAGCAGGCGGCGATATAATCCAAATCGTAAAGTCACCTTGGCCAATCAGAAGCAGTCAGCAGCGCACAATCTGACGTAAAAAAAACACAGCGGATAATGGCGCACACTCTGACATCGCAAGGCAAAAACCCCGGTTATACTGTCCACACGACAACACTGCAACCGTCGTTTCTGAAAATGCTCACCCTGGCCCTAGTTTTCAAAAATGTGCGGTTTCGGTGCCCTGAAACTGCGTTTTCATGTGGACGAAAGGCCGAACCGCGTAAAAAAAGTCACGGTTATAAAAATACCCGTGTCCGTGTGGACAGGGCCTCAGAGTGTTAAATTAACACTGGAGATTTTGCTGTGTAGTAATGGACTGTATGTTAATTTTTATTTTTTTTTTCTGTATGTTTTGTCTCTTTTTAGTTTGGATCATGGAGGGCCCTCCAGGATCAAACCAGGACTTCGAAAATGTATGTTTCTTTCTCTAACACAGACTTTAAATGAAACAACTGAGATTATTAAACCGTTTTTATTTGTCTTCTTGTGTTCAGATGCCTGTGATCTCACACTGGATCCAAACACAGCAAATACTCAACTCACCCTGTCTGAAGAGAACAGAAAGATCACATATGTGAAAGGTCATCAGCCGTATTCTGATCATCCAGAGAGATTTACTGATATTCCCCAGGTACTGTGTCGAGAGAGTCTGACTGGACGCTGTTACTGGGAGGTTGAATGGGGATCTTGGGCTCGTATAGCAGTGACATATAAAGGAATCAGCAGGAAAGACGGGACCGTCTGTAAGTTTGGATACAATGACAAGTCTTGGTGTCTGAATTGCTCTTTAAATGGAACTGCTGTTTGGCACAACAATGTCTTCACTATTGTCACACATTCACCTCCCTCTACTAGAGTAGGAGTGTATCTGGACTGGCCGGCTGGTACTCTGTCCTTCTACAGGGTCTCTGACACACACACACTCACACACTTACACACATTCATCACCACATTCACTGAACCCCTATATGCTGGATTTAAGGTTTTTCAGTCTGAACTGTCTTTGTGTCAGATTTAACAGCAGACACACACAGCCTACCTCTGACAATGCTTTTTAAACCTCCATAGAAATCTTTATGTCTGATGACACCTGTAAGAATCACTGTGTACATTTTATATAAAATATAACCAGTATATGAAGTATCTATATATACTGTATAACAGTATATAATGTAACTAAGTTAGTGTATGAAAATGCAATACATGTAAATGTCTATAAAATCATGCTGGAAAATGTGAGAGTGTTAAAATACTAAATATCATAATAAATCATAAAACAACGTGATATGTCTTATTTGTAATTACTTTATGCAAATACATTAAGTGATAGTCCAAGTCACATTAAGACTATAATGTCTTCAGCACTGATGTTTGTGGAATGCAGTTTCACTGAGATCCTCCTGTTCTCTCACAGTTAAGGGAATGAGGCAAAAGCAATTGAACCGGTTCCTAAAGACATGCTGTTCCTGCATTGTGTTTACTGTAAATTTTATCATAAGAAACACGTGATCCGTGTCCACACCAGAAATGTAATGATGTCAGTAAATAAGCAGATATGGATAAATCACTCAAGGACACAATCACTCAAGGTCACAATAAGCCAAACTCATAGTTTATGTACAGTAGGCTAAGTTTCAAACCATACTCAATAATGCACCCCCCCCCCCCACGAAAAAATAATGAACGTTATTTAATGTTTTGTTCACCATGCAGTTGAACTGAGATTGTCTTTTAAATTAATGAATTTGAATTGAATTTAAGGGAAGTATAAGCAGACAGGATTCAGAATTGCAATTTGAATGTGAATTGTGATGTGTCTTTATTGAGATTCACTTTAAGTGTAAAATACTGAACTTGAGTTACCAATTATACATTAAAACACTGCTAATTGAAAGTTGGGTTATAGTATCAGTCATATTCAGCAGGTTTGGGGAATTAGCTGTGGATCTGGATCTTCTCTGTTAAGTTCCTCTGAATAGAGTCTCAGTCATACAGTGAAGAACTGTGAAGTTCAACTCTAAGTAATGTCGTATCAAACCTTTCTGGTGTTGAGTCTAGTTTCTCTGTGAGAAATCTCTCTTCATGCTTCAGATTTCAAAGGTGTTTTGTAAGCATGGAGTTGTTTTAGATTAGTGGAATAAAGAGTCACTGAGCTCCTCCTGTTCTCTCTGAACTGAATTTGAGACAAATGCCAATAAACTGGTTTCTCCAGATCTTTACCATTTACTGTAAATCTGATAATGAGCAACCAACCCTGTATCCATACAATCCCAGTGGAGTCTGTTTGTACTGTCAATTTGTTCATTAATTAATGGGCTGTAACTGTAACTATTCTATGCATAAAAATAACCTTAAACTCCAGTGAGGAATGAAAATACATTCGTACTGAATGAGCCCTTCACTCTTAAGACACAAACCCAAACTCTCATTTTACATAGCTTACAATAAAAAAAAATCATAATAAAAGATATATAATAATAAATAATTCAGGATAATCCGCATATCTAGCTGATTAGAATCAGAATCAGAATGAGCTTTATTGCCAGGTATGTTTACACATACAAGGAATTTGTTTTCGTGACAGAAGCTCCGCAGTACAACAGAATGACAGCGACAGAACATAAAACACATAATAAAAGAATATAAAAATACAAAAAATACAAATAAGTAGATAAGGAATGACAATATACAAATTTACAATTGTAGGCAGGTATATTACAAAAATGCAGTTATGTATGTACATGTTTATTATGTGCAAAATGTAAGTGTATACTAAGTATGTGTGTTAGATAAATTAAGTGTATGTGTATATAAATATAAAGTGTAGTGTGTTCAGTGTGTTCAGTGTGTATCAGCTGTTCATAAGATGGATTGCCTGAGGGAAGAAACTATTCCTGTGTCTGGTCGTTCTGGTGCTCAGTGCTCTGTAGCGTCGACCAGATGGCAACAGTTCAAAGAGGGAGTGTGCTGGATGTGAGGAGTCCAGAGTGATTTTAACAGCCCTTTTGCTCACTCTGGATAAGTACAGTTCTTGAATAGATGGGAGAGTTGAACCGATGATTCGCTCAGCAGTCCGGACTACCCTCTGTAGTCTTCTGAGGTCAGATTTAGAAGCTGAGCTGAACCAGACAGTTACTGAAGTGCAGAGGATGGATTCGATGATGGTGGAGTAGAACTGTTTCAGCAGATCCTGTGGCAGGTTAAACTTCCTCAGCTGGCGAAGGAAGTACAACCTCTGCTGGGCCTTTTTCACAATGGAGTCAATGTGAATGTCCCACTTCAGGTCCTGAGAGATAGTGGCGCCCAGGAACCTGAATGACTCCACTGCAGTCACAGTGCTGTTCATGATGGTGAGTGGGGGGAGTGCAGGGGGGTTTCTCCTGAAGTCCACAGTCATCTCCACTGTTTTGAGCGTGTTAAGCTCCAGGTTGTTGAGAGTGCACCAGACAGCCAGCTCTTTAACCTCCTGTCTGTAAGCAGACTCGTCACCGTCCTGAATGAGGCCGATTAGTGTGGTGTCATCTGCAAACTTCAGGAGCTTGACAGAGGGGTCCTTAGATGTGCAGTCATTAGTGTACAGGGAGAAGAGCAGTGGGGAGAGAACACAGCCCTGGGGAGCTCCGGTGCTGATTGTACGGGTGCTGGATGTGTATTTTCCCAGCCTCACTAGCTGCTGCCTGTCTGTCAGGAAGCTGTTGATCCACTGACAGACGGAGGTGGGCACGGAGAGCTGAGTTAGTTTGGGCATGAGGAGGTTTGGCATGATCGTATTAAAAGCCGAGCTGAAGTCCACAAACAGGATCCTCACATAGGTCCCCGGTCTGTCTAGGTGTTGCAGAACATAATGCAGTCCAATGTTTACTGCATCGTCCACAGACCTGTTTGCTCTGTAGGCAAACTGAAGAGGATCCAGCAAGGGTCCAGTGATGTCCTTCAGGTGAGCCAGCACCAGTTTTTCAAATGACTTCATGACTACAGACGTTAGAGCCACAGGCCTGTAGTCATTTAGTCCTGTAATTTTGGGTTTCTTGGGGATGGGGATGATGGTGGAGCGTTTGAAGCATGAAGGGACTTCGCACAGCTCCAGCGATCTGTTGAAGATCTTTGTGAAGATGGGGGCCAGCTGGTCAGCACAGGATTTCAGACAGGCTGGTGTAACACAATCTGGGCCTGGTGCTTTTTTCCTTTTCTGCTTCCGGAAGACCTGGCGCACCGCATCCTCGCTGATCTGTATTGCAGGTGTGGGGGAGAGGGGGGATGCAGGAGGTGTGAATGGTGAGAGTGCTTGATTGGAGAGGTGTTCAGGATGGGTTGCAGGAGCTGTTAATGGTGTGAACGGTTGTTTGGAGAGGCATTCAGGGTTGGTTGCAGGAGTTGTTATTGGTGTGAATGGTTGTGTGGAGAGGTGTTCAGGGCAGGTGATGGGTGTTCTTTCAAACCTGCAGTAAAACTCGTTCAGATCGTCTGCCAGTCGTTGATTCTCCACAGTGCTGGGGGGTGGTGTCTTGTAATTGGTGATCTTCTTTAGACTTTCCACACTGATGCTGAGTCGTTCGAGGTGAACTGAGTCCTTATTTTTTCAGAATAATTCCTCTTTGCCAATCTGATCTCCTTTTCCAGTGTGTATTTAGCCTGTTTATACAAGACATTGTCCCTTCCTGTAAGCATCTTCTTTGGCCTGACGGAGCTGTCTGAGTTTTGCAGTGAACCACGGTTTGTCATTGTTGTAATTTAGTTGAGTCTTGGTAGGAATACACATATCCTCACAGAAACTGATATATGCTGTTACGGTCTCTGTGAGTTCGTCCAGATCGGTGGCAGCAGCTTCAAAAACACTCCAATCAGTGAGGTCAAAACAAGATTGTAAATCCTGCTCTGCTTCATTAGTCCATCTTTTTACAGTCCTTAATACAGGTTTAGCTGATTTTAGTTTCTGCCTGTAGGTTGGTATAAGATGAACCAGAAGGTGATCAGAACGTCCCAAAGCTGCTCGTGGAACAGAGTGAAATGCATCCTTTATTGTTGTGTAACAATGATCCAATATATTACTGTCTCTTGTGGGACAAGTAACATGCTGTCTGTATTTTGGCAGTTCACGGGAGAGATTGGCTTTATTAAAGTCCCCAAGAATGATTAAAACAGAGTCTGGGTGTTGTTGTTCTATCTCTGTGATGTGCTCAGCGATTTCCTGTAAAGCTGAGCTCACGTGCGCTTGAGGAGGGATGTAAACACTCACCAGAATGAGCGAGTGAAACTCCCGCGGCGAATAGAACGGCTTGCAGTTAATGAAGAGCGTTTCGAGATTTGAGCAGCACGTCTTCTTTAACACAGTTACATCTGTACACCACCGTTCATTGATGTAAAAGCATGTCCCGCCGCCGCGCGATTTCCCCGTTGATTCTGAAACTCCGGCAGGTGGAGCGCGCTGTCCGGTATGGTGTCATTCAGCCAAGTTTCCGTGAAACACAGAGCAGCAGAGTGAGAGAATTCTTTATTTGTCCGAGAGAGCAGAAGCAGTTCGTCCGTTTTGTTGGGAAGAGAGCGGAGATTTGCCAGATGGATGCTAGGCAACGGCGTTCGAAATCCGCGTTTTCTGAGTCTCACGAGCGCTCCCGCTCGCTTTCCCCGCCTGCGCGTCCTCTTGAAGCGTGTGATCAGCGCAGCCGCTCCGCCGACAAGAATGTCTAGCAAAACATCAGAATAGTCGAAAACCGGTGAAATATCGGGAGATGTGTGTAGCCGAATATCCAGCAATTCGTCCCTGGTGAAACTGATTGCAGGAATATAACTAAAGACAGGACAAACTAACAAAAACACAAAAACAACTGCAGAGCACGTCACGGAGGCAGCCATCCTGTATCGGCGCCACTCTTATCATTACATTACCTGTAATGTTAACAGCCTATACATGGCAGATGACCATATATTATAGGAATAGATGCATTAAGACATTATGAATGTTTAAACTAAGGCTATATATTTTATGGTGATAAAATAGGTATAAGAAACAGGATCCTCTGATATCTGGTGAACATGTAGCACCCTCATCTGAAAAGAAATTTTCCTTAAGTGTTTATTAATTTATGTTCACCATTCAGAATTTAACTAAAAATTAAATCTCTTACAGGATCTAATGACACACACACAGAAAACAGCTCAGAAAGCATCAGAAGAACCACACAGTACATTAAAAAGAAGATCAAAGATGGACATTGACTCTCCACTGAAACATCTGAGAGCTGATGAGCCAGGGAGGATTTAGAGGGCCAAGGTGGAGCAGATGGCTCAGGGGACCGAGGCGGAGGCAGGGATCTGGAAGGCCATGGTGGAACGACAGAGGACCGAGGAGGAGCCTGTGGGATGAAGGAGCCTGATGGAGCCAGAGGAACGGAGGGACAAGGCACAGCCAGAGGAGTGGAGTCTCAAGGCGACAAGTGGTGGACGACGGACCAAGGCATAGCTGGAGGGCCGAGAGAGCCCAGCGGAGCCAGTGGACTCATGGGCCACGACACTATGGAGAGAAGGGAACTAGGAGACATGGTGGAGCTGCTGGGCCAATGGGCAAAGTGCAGTTTGGGCGAAGTGGAGTCAAGGGATTCTACAGCCACATTAACAATGGAGGATGGCAGATCCGCGGGGCTCGCACCATATTGATGGTGGGCTGAGGGCGAGCAGAGGGGCTGCCAGATGACAGCAGTGGAGGAGTCAGGAGGTGGAGGGGGGGGCATTTGTGAGTGTCCGGGCTTTCAGGGTTTGTGTGCTCAAACCACACACACCAAATCGTGACTCCTAGCACTAGGAGCACATCAGACGGGCAACAGGGTCTGGCTGCAGACTTGCACTTGCACTCTCAGACTTGCACTCTCAGACACTTGCACTTCCGCTAGTGACATCACTTGCTCAATTTTTTATTACTTTTTGTTTGAATTTCCTAACATTTTATAACAGTAGCCAGGTGGCGAAGACAAAAAAAAAGAAACTAAATTACAATGTCACTTGCAATCGCTACTTGCACTCTCCGCTACCTGCGACACTTGCAATCGACACAAATCGTGTGTGTTGCCAATGGAGACAAGACACTGTGGTGGAGATTAAACGATTAAAACTAATTTAGTACTATAACGTACAGGATCCTGCAATAAAAAGACAAGACCGGCAAATCCGTGGCCAGAACACCAGAATATGAACGCTTGCGCAAAGTCTCTCGCTAAGCGTTTTCCTCCCGTAGAAAAACATAAACACTTAACATGGCTTAATGTATTAATATGCTATTAAAATATCAAATTAAATATACAGTTCATTATTTTAATAAATATGTATATAGTTTTTTCCTCACATACCGCAAAATGTGGCATAATGCACTAAGATGATAAAGGCCAAACTCAATATGCTTCTCTACATTATTAAAATACACAACTAATACAGGCACGCAGGTGAGCCCAGAATAAACGCAACACGCAAAGCTTCGAGTTAAGCATTTTTCCATATAGAATAAACTGTCTAAAACCTGTTTATATCACTGTCTTTGTCCATTAAGATGCATTGTGTTTTATTTATAATGATTTTCTATAGGAGGAAAACGTTTAATGTACAATTTAACGCACTGCGTTCTGTACTCGTCTGCTTGCCTGTATGGAGTTGATCCTTTTAAAATCACTTAATGCATAATGCACGTTCATATTTGCTGGTCTGTATATATGTTGAGTCAACAACAAGACATATGGGCAAGGCCTACTGAATTGTCTTTATCATCTTAGTCTGTTATTGCAAGTGGCAATTGCAAGTGACTTTGTAATTTGGTTTCTTTTTTCTTGTCTTCACCACCTGAATACTGTTGTAAAATGTTGAGAGATTCAAACAAAAGGTTATCAATAAATAGAAAAAAATTAAAAAATAAAGACTGCAAGTGACGTCGCTAGCGGAAGCACAAGTGTCTGAGAGTGCAAGTGCAAGTCTGCAGCCAGACCCTTCTCGACAGGGGAGCGACAGGGCTAGCAGACAGTTTGGGGCAGACTGGTAAGTCCGAGGAAGGTGGGAGGAGAATCGGCATGTCTACATATATATCTGCCTTCCAGTCTATTAGGACCCCTTCTATGTCCATCAGTCCCAGATGCATAATAAACTCACCCTCAGCCATGGTGCAGTGAGCAGACATAGGGTGCAGACATGCACATTAAATGATAACCAATTATTAATTAACTTTGTTTTATTTGTCTTCTTGTGTTCAGATGCCTGTGATCTCACACTGGATCCAAACACAGCAAATACTCAACTCATCTTGTCTGAGGAGAACAAGAAGATCTTGTATGTGGCAGATCATCAGCCGTATCCTGATCATCCAGAGAGATTTGCTGATATTCCCCAGGTACTGTGTCGAGAGAGTCTGACTGGACGCTGTTACTGGGAGGTTGAATGGGGATCTTGGGCTCGTATAGCAGTGACATATAAAGGAATCAGCAGGAAAGACGGGACCGTCTGTAAGTTTGGATACAATGACAAATCCTGGAGTCTATTCTGCACTGAGACTGGATTTGCTTTATGGCATGACAATAAGGCCAATAAAATACCAACTCCTTTACCATCTAAGAGAGTAGGAGTGTATCTGGACTGGCCGGCTGGTACTCTGTCTTACTACAGCATCTCTGACACACACACACACACTCACACACTCACACACTTAAACACATTCAACACCACATTCACTGAACCCCTCTATGCTGGATTTAAGGTGTATGGTTCATCACTGTCTCTGTGTCAGATTTAACAACTAACACATCTAAAAACACTTTGCACCTCTGTCACTTTCTTGCTCATATGGTTGTAAGTGGGAAAGTTTGATGAAATCTGTTGATTCACATACATGTCAGAAAGTTCAGGTTTTACTCTCTGGTCCATGATCAGCTGTAAATTTTAACTGTAAATAATTAAGCTCATAAAACCTTTCTGGGTTCAGTCCAGTTTCTGGTTTTACATACTGCACATGATCCAGACTCTTGTGTTTAGTCATCACCTCCAGGCAGTGTTGATGTATGTTTCATTTAACACACATAACAGTTTCAGATGTGCAGTTTGCTTCTTTTTGTTCTTATTATTTTTATTGAAATGTGGCATTGTAGATAATGTTGGTCTATTGTCAGAGTAAAACCGTAATCAATACAAAAGTTCTTTGACACTAACTCGGCACATGTTGCTTATTTAAATTGAAAACACTCTGTAAGTAAAGTTCCAAGGGTGTAGAAATTGATCAGAGGTTATAAACTGACTAGGACTGGCACTTTTATAATAATCTCAGCTCCTAATAGAAATACTTCTGAACTGTAGTAGCTTCTATGTCTTTACTGTCAGAGAGGAGACAGATTACTTTAAAAACCACAAAAATAACGCAACATGTAGAATGTCTTGAAGTGTCTAGATCATACACAACTGCCCAGACAAAAAGCTCAGGTAAACTCAGGTAAAGATAGGTATTTAGTGTCAACTGCTATGGGTGTTCAGTTTCTCAGTGTCTCCGTTTATGAAATCAAAAAACATTCAGTAGTTCTCCTCAAGAGTTATCAAGCATAACAGAGGGTGGAGGAACTGGTTTGTGGAGTGTGAATGGGAAAAAATAAAAGCATATTCCTGCAGATGTCTTCCTGCAGTTTATTTACTGTAAATGTGCCTTTAAAATCAATAAGTAGAGCGCATTTTAATTTATTTGTTCGTCCTTTGAATAAATAATTTTAAACAATATGCTAGAGATAGAGGTTTTACCACAAAAAGACATTTGTATGAACTCTATCAGACTGGATTGGGATGAGACCATCTGATGATCATTTAGCGCCCCTTTCTGGACAGAGACCGATCAGACAAACACATGGGTTTTAATAAGAGATTACAAGACCTGATCGATTGAACTGTCTGAACTCTTACATTGGTTATTGTAGTGTGTATTGCTTTCTAATAGTTGGATCTCATCTCAGGATCAGTGAGGTCTGTAACACCTGCAGCTGGAGATGACATTGAACACCTTGGCAGGACACAATGATTTGAATGATGAGTTATCATTTCTACCAAAGACATTAAAGGCTGCATCTGGGACACTACAGCCTTATTTGTTTTATACAAGTATGAAAAAAATCCATGAGAGGAACAACATCAGCACTAACAGTAACACAATACATGCTGCTCAGTTAAACAGACAACCTTGTGCTTGTGCACATGCCATTCTGTTGTTTTAATGACACTCCTTCCATCTGATATTTTGATGAAACAGGAAGAGCAGAAGAACTTCAATCTCAATCGGATGGACTAAACTGTCAGCGGGAGATACTGAGGTACTATCTGAAGATTAGTAATGATGGATCACTGACAGTGTTTTATCAGAGGTAAATCCAGCATAGACAGTGAAGGCATTCCCTTCATAACTGTTGCTCAGAACTGCTCCATCTGCAGGACTCACCTGACCTTGCACGCTGTGTGCATCCCTTCTGTGTTTAGAAATGAACAAATGCAGCTTCAAGCCAACGAGATATTTAAAGCTTCTTAAACTCATCTCTAGAACACTGTTGTATTATAATACACTAAAATCTTCTTAATTATGTGATATATAATTAATTATGTGGTATATTGTGATTAGCTGGCTACAACTGTTTATTAAGATATGACAAACAGAGTTTACTTTTACCACAGCTTGCAATATGAAAAAGCCTTTCGGGAGCTCGCATGGAAACTGAAGCTTTAGTGGGACTCATGTTTCTGTGGATGTCTTATAGCACTGTATGTGTGATGAAACACCTCAGACATGATTCAATTATTTAAAAAAGGATTTTAGATGTGATGTTTACATCAGGGAAAGGTAGTGGATCAGCGTAGACTGATAATGACATATTAGGGGAAGCCTTCTCATAAAAGCAGCTACAGTAAATGTGACTGAAGAACTGTCATTTGTTAAAAAATCAAAAGGGGGTTGAGAATGTCTCCATCTAGAGCTGAATGTGTGGCGTAACATCAGTGAGGAGCATAATGTGATGTGCTTTCCTAAAAATGAGTGCTCGCATGTAACCAAGACTGCTGAAACTAATTGAGATGGCAAATCATTATAAAAGTCAATCAAACCTTCATTTCAGATGGGATGGGATTTTTGTTAGCCAGTCATAATTCTGCTTTAGTTCAGGCATGGGATATTTTCTCTGTTTACAGTGAATTAATAAATGGGTGTTAATGGAGGACTTCTGACCAACCATGCAGCTTACTACTGTATTTCTTTTTATGGCAATTTATTGACTGTATAAAAGATTAAAGTTGTGCTATAACTAATACTTGAGTTCATATGCTCATTTTCAGTTTGTAACACTATAGGGAGCACATTGGGATTGGGTTCGTTTGATTGTATTATTAGTATATTTTCTATTCTCTCATTTATGTTGGTGAAATGGATTCTTGTGTCTGAGCTACAAGTGCCTGAAGGGAAGGGAAAAGACATCAGACGTGAGTTTTTGTCTTCATTTGCCTGTTGGCTCTGTGGTTGATCTATATTGATACACATATTCTATTTAAGTGGACGAGGCTGGATGCAAATGTTCATCAACATGCAAAAGCACAATCATCCAGTCGACCACGGAGCCATGGAGGGATTTTAGAGAGGTTTGCATGAAAGCAATGCAGGCTTCCTTACACAAATGAGAAACGATGGATTACTGAAGCAGTGAAGTGAGTCGTCCTTATCTTAAGTTCCTCTGAAGACACTGATAGACTCGTACATTGAGTTTTAGTTGGGTACTTTTATCGTTTTTTTCCCTTACCCTTTTACACACTTTTAATCTTGGTCAGTGAAATCCATTGCAAAAATGTTTTCACCTGTTTTACATTTTGATGTTCAAGACAATGGTGAAACAATATCCATTTAAATTATAATATATATATATATATATATATATATATATATATATATATATATATATATATATCCTCTGGCTCCTATGGCAATTAATAGTTCTTATGTAGAAGTTAAGTTCTTATTAATAGGCAATTAACAGAAAATGCAAACATATAATTTAAGGTGATAAAAACACTAATAAAGAGAATAGATAATAAATTATAAATTACAATATAGTCATGCAATATACAGAAAATATAATTGAATTATGAATTTGCATAATCTACTATTTACAGATGAAAGCTTGGATAGGGTATTTATGTGTGTGTGTGTGTGTAGGCCATAGAGATATATAGGATATATATGACATAGAGAGAGAGGGAGGGAGTGAAGCAGGGCGTTCGTGTTCTCTGTGGAAGCCTCTCTCGCGCTCGCTCGCTCGCTCGCGCCTGCCGCATCGCATGCAGCACACACGGGAATAGCGTTCCTCTCCCGTCAGGAAGCGACACGCGTCTATAACAGAGTAAATCGTTCGGATTCGGGGATGTGTTTGATCGAAACGGCGAGGCCTGTGCTGTTTCCCGTCCCCGAGGCAGCAGCATCTTCCCTCCACTGATCTGAGCTCTGCTGGGATCTTCTGCACTGAAGCAGCATCACCACACCTGTCCTCTTCATATTAGACCGAAGAGACACATGGTGGACGCAGGCTTTATATTCCTAAATACCAAACAGTGTTTTTAGTCGTCGTGTATTTGTGATTTAGGCCGTGGGTTCAGTCACGGTCGTGCACGATGGGTTTCCGCGCTATATGTGGCGGATGCTGTTGATCATCAGTCGTTTGTTCTGGATTTAAGCCGGTCCGGTTGTAAAGGGAGCGGTGTCAGGCGGGATTCTGCGTCTGCAGCAAACGACGCGTGTGGTTTTGCCTGAACTCAATTTTTCCTTTTTATTAATATGACTATTTTTTTTATTGTAGTGAAAATTGTCTGCCAGACAAGGATCGCCCTTTGTATGCTCGTGCACGGGGAGCGTGTTTCTTGTCCAATGAAAACCACCAGTCCGCCAGAAGAGGATCACCCTCAGCTCTGATTGCATTACCCTTGACGATCAACAGTTCGTCTCGTGAAGCCGATCCCACGCGATTATTAGTCGGAGCGCGCGACATCGAGTCGAAGATTTCCCGCTTGCGCTCACAATGACTAATAAACCAAAGCGATGGTCGCCTTCACTCCTGGATGCTCGTAATGTTGTATGGTAATTCAGGGTCAGGAGACTGTATTCACAGTGGATTATATCATTACCTGTGTTCAGCATTCCTCCTGCGTGTTTGAGACTGAAGACGATCTGTAAACTGGATTATTAGGATTTTTAATATCATGTGTTTGGCCCTTTTATCATCTGGAAAGATGGCAGCTTATTAAATTTTAATCTTGATGCATTGTGGCGACACAGGAGGAGAAGAGGAGAAACAAGTGACTCGGGGAGGAGAGGAGAGAGGAGAGGATGTAGGGTGGATACAGAAGGTAAGAATGAATGAATGAATGTTCAGTCCTAAACACACACATTTTCATACACATATCACTGTCCATACACTTTTACTTAGCCATGTTAATGAATACATAGATCACAATTCTATTGTTTTTTTTTTCACAAATATTTTAAAATATACATAAATAAAACATATATATAGGGTGTGAAACAAGGTAAACTGGGACACCTTTTGCCATTGAGATGACTCTATATATATATATAAATATATACTCACACATAAGCACACATTCTTCATGCTCAGGCCTATATGTCATGCACACACACACACACACACACACACACACACACACACATTGTGGTCATTTTTCATTGGATGTAAATTGAGTTACAGGCCAAAGGCGAGTCGTACACTGCGGCGCGTGAGTGGTGTGTAAATGTGCTGGCGCCACTGACTGCTGGTGCATTCTGACAGACCTCCATCTCTCTATCTCTCTCTCCACCCAACATCTCCTCCATCTCCTGCACACACTGTATCTTTCTCCTGAGCAATGCATGAGTCCTAACTGGTGCATTTGGATAAGCTTTAAGTGAGCTAAATCTGGATAAACACCCCTTCATTTGTCCTCTTTGGGAAAATTATTCATAAATAAAACAAATAATGTTTTCATAATGTTGTCTTCTAAACATGGTGAATGTCTTCTTTTAAGGTTTGTGTTGATCTGTCTATTAGTTCGCCTGTTGTACAGTATGTCCCCTTTAGAAAGATAAGTGTGGGTGGTTTCCTACCTACATTTTGAGGATAAAATTGTCTACAGAAGTGAGCTGAATCTGACAAAACCAGGACATCTGTTAGTACTTATTTAAGCCTGGAGTCGTCTAGGATTGGTTTTAGACCATATAACAACAAAACGAATCTTCGTTTGTCCCCAGATGCAGTTAAGTGCATGTTTATGTGTTACTGTGATTAAGAGACAGACACATGGACAAAGGAGTGTTTGTTTAAAAAAGAGCAAGTAATGATCTTGTGAAGACTCACGGATGGTTGAGCGAGCAAAGATTCAGATGCAAACATGCAAAAACACTGTACTAGTCAAAGCAAGTGGATGAAGAGCAGAAGAGAATCCCATACGTCACTTCTGTTGTTGGCTTATTGGTATCACATTATATGTGTCTATATAAGGTTTGTGCAGCAGTAGAATAAAAAACTCAGACGTTTAGTCATAAATACATAGACACAGACCAACTGACCCCGGAGCTGGTGGCCATTCATCTTATATATTTGAGTTTGTATTTGTAGTGTTAGATAAATAACTGTTATTTCTGTATCCTTCTTCTTTTGCCGTCTCATGAGTTTAGATGTTCCTGTTGTAAAAAAACTTCTTTCTCTTACCCCAGTGTAGTGTGCAGAATCAGAAGCCGTTTATAAGCTGATCTCTTTGAGAATTGTAATCTGCTGTGCTTTCAGAGCGTCAGTGTTTGGGAAACCTGTTTGAGAACAGCCATTATTCTTGCAGTTTTTTGGTGTTTCTTGACGTGCACAAAGTCCCCATCGGTTTAAATGTTCAATGCTTTCATAATCAGTCAATTTCCTTAGTGACAATGACATTAGATTGTTAGAATATCTCGAATGTCACTTGGCCAGTCTGGACTGTAATTTAGTCCTGAGATATACAATTGAATTAAAGCGGAGTGAAGAGTTGAAATAGGAGAATCATTATGTACTCTCTTATCAATAGTGATTGACAAAATGTTTTTTTTTTTTTTTGTTAGAATAACTAATTGGCAGTGTTATTGCAATGTTAATATTTTTGCTAGGCCTGCTGGTTTCTACATTTTAACGCTTCTCTAGGTCTATGTTGTCTTTAGTGGAAGCCTTATGTTGTTGCATTTATTTATTTTCTAAGTAGTAGTTATGTAATTGAGTCAGCCAGTCATTACTGAAAATAAACCTCTTTAGCTTTGACTGGATGCAAGACCTGATCCATCTGTCG
>NC_081760.1:40039255-40056755 GCF_963082965.1 Carassius carassius
CTGTTGCCAGCAGGTGGCGCTATCTTTATAATGGAATATTGGCCTTCAGATGTGTTCAGGCCAGGATTCTTATCGAACATGCGGAGTCTGGGGAAGATTGGACATTTCATATTGGACATTTAACAAAAACTGAAGATCTCCACAATTTAACATTGCACAGGCCTTTAGATTAGACTGACCACAAAAAATACATTAATGTCAAAATATTTCTAGGAGTAGTTTGTCGCAGTGTAAAACATGTCAATTCCTGTTGCCAGCAGGTGGCGCTATGACTATAACTGAATATGGGCATGTAGATCTGTTAAGGGCAGAAGTCTTATCTAACATGTGAAGTTTGGGGCAGATTGGACATTGTAAATCTGAGTTACAGCAACTTCCTTTTTCATAGCGAAACATCAAAATTTGTCAGGCCGCCATGGACACGCCCTTTTACGAAACCTCAAGATCTTCGCAATTTAACATCGCAAAGGCCTTTAGATTACACTGACCAAGTTTGGTGTTGATCTGAATAAATCTTTCGGAGTAGTTCGTTAAAGTACAACCCCTGAAAATGGCAAAAACAACACCAATTTTGCAGAGAAAATTCTAAATAACCGACTTCCTGTTGGGAGTCGAATTTCGTACCAAGAGACTTTTTCGTAGCTATTGGTGTGTTACATGTGTGTACCAATGTTTGTACATGTAAATGAAACGTAGCTCGAGGTGCACTCCGTTGAAAGTGTATATGCACTCAGTTGAAAGTGTATAGGTGGCGCTATCGAGCCATTTTGCCACACCCGATGGAATATTGGCCTTCAGATGTGTTCAGGCCAGGACTCTTATCACACATGTGAAGTTTGGGGAAGATCGGACATTTTATGCCTGAGTTATAACATCTTTTATTCCCATGGCGAGACATCGAACTTCGTCACGGCGCCATGGACACGCCTTTTAACGAAAACTCAAGATCTTCACAACTGAACATCGCACAGGTCTTTAGATTAGACTGACCACAAAAAAGACATTGATGTCATAAAATTTCGTTGCAGTGTAAAATATGTCACTTCCTGTTGCCAATAGGTGGCGCTATGACTATAACTGAATATGGGCATGTCAATCTGTTCAGGTTCGGAGTCTCATCAAACATGTGAAGTTTTCGGCAGATTGGACATTGTATGTCTGAGTTACAGCAACTTCATTTTTCATGGCGAATCATCGAAATTCGCCAGGCCGCCACGGACACGCCCTTTGACGAAAACTCAAGATCTCCGCAATTTAACATCGCAAAGGCCTTTAGATTAGGCATACCAAATTTGGTGTTGATCTGAATAAATCTCTAGGAGGAGTTCGTTAAAATACAACGCATGGAAATGACAAAAATTACACAAAATTTGCTCATAATATTAAAAATAACCGACTTCCTGTTGGGTTTAGAATTTTGCTCCAAGAGACTTTTTTGTAGGTATTGGTGTGTTACATGTGTGTGCCAATATTCGTGCATGTACGTGAAACATAGCTGGAAGGCTGTTGATTTTTCTAGTATAGGTGGCGCTGTCGAGCCATTTTGCCACACCCTCTTCTGAATCCTATATCAGACGAAAATTTTTACCAGGTTTGACGCGTGTGCAAAGTTTCATGACTTTTTGAGCATGTTTAAGCCCTCAAAAATGCAATTCATTTTGGAGAAGCGGAAGAATAATAATAAGAAACAGAGCAGATACAATAGGGTCCTCACACCATCGGTGCTCGGGCCCTAAATATCACATTTATCTTGTGTATATTACATGATACGTGGATACTGATCTAATATTAATATATAGAATGCATTTGACATACTATGGTTGAATTATTTGCACAAACATTTTCTACATTTCTCTTCTGAAATCATTGCTAATATATTGTCTTGCATTGCTATACATTGATCAGGAGTCTGATGTGAAGCAGAGCCACTTTTTATACGGCTGCTTAGTGAATGAATGAATAAGAAATGGACATAAACTATTGATTTGAGTCTAAATGATTTGATAATGTGAGAAGAAAGAGAGTGGAGTGATGAAGGAAATCCTCTGAAGTTGTATGATCACAGACCAATCACAATCCAGCGTGTATAACCTCTGTTATCAGTGACTGAAGTGTACTGGCATACGTTTTCTGTCAGGCCGCGCTGAAGCCTGAGGCTGGACTTTAGCTCTGGTCCTGATAAATGGTCTGATCCTGCCTCCTGGGGTCACAGACTGTTTCTGTAGCTCCATCATTAGAGAAATGAGACACAGATCATAGGAGGACATGACCAGCCTGGACACAGCACAGAGAGAGAAACACAAATACGCGAGAGATGGGACTCGCCTCAGCCTCCGCAGCCCTTATTTCAGCATTGCCATGGCGACTGTACATCGAGAGACCGCTGACCAATCAATGTTTGGGAGTCTGTCTGAAAAGATCCAGAATTACTGATCCTTCAATAATATTTATTTCTAGATGGACTGGAGTACTGTGTATTATTGTGATGTTTTTATCAGCTGCTTGGACTCTCTTTCTGATGGCACCCATTCACTGCGGAGCATCCATTGATGAGACACTGATGCAGTGCTACATTTCCCCAAGAAACAAGTGCATCCTAATTGTGGCAGCAGATAAACTAGATACATTGGATACACTAGTATGCGTTCAGGGTTATATTTTCCAGATATATCCACCCATAAACCTGGATATAAGAGGAATGAGTCTATATTCTATTGTGAGTGTATTTCCTTCGCTTGAGCTCAAAGCTCAGATGAAACCACAGTATCGAGCCGGAGAGCAGCTCCCGCTGTCACAGTATTACAGCCTGATGATCAATAAACACAGCGCTCATATTAGTGTGAGCACTGACCTACTTCACTGCAGTTAAAATGCATTGTCCTCTCGTGTGAATGTAAACGACAAACTAAATATGAATGTGAAGTACTAACGTGAACCAATCAGTCGAGGAGTTATTTCATAATATATCAAATCAAGTTAAATTCTGTCTCTCTGCAGGTTCATCTGACGTTTCAGGAGACTGTCCCGCCCCTTTCATCTCGTCCGTTCCTCTGTCGTTACCATGGCGCTGTCACTCTGGTTACTGTGGATGTGTCCTGTGCTGCTTAGCAACATCGCCCCCTCTGAACAAGGTGAGTTCTGCATCCTGAAACACCTGGTCCAGACTCCGCCCCCTCAGACCCCAGAGAGGTGCCCGTGGTGACGCTGTGTGTCTGTGATCATCAGCTCTGAGTCGGGCAGCCATGCCCTTCGGTCTGATGAGGAGAGAGCTGGCATGTGAGGGGTATCCCATCGAGCTGCGCTGCCCAGGAAGTGATGTCATCATGATCGAGACGGCCAACTACGGCCGCACCGACGACAAGATCTGCGACGCCGACCCCTTCCAGATGGAGAATGTGCAGTGCTACCAGCCAGACGCGTTCAAGATCATGTCACACAGGTGCAGATCGCATTCAGATTCAGATTCTGTCAGCTGTCAATCACTGGAGGAAGAGCATTCATTTACTAAATGCATAATGACTCACTAAATAAATTAATCAAGCCAACTACAGATTTCTTCTTTTACTAACACAATAAAGTGATCTGTGCTATGGAAGACATATATGTATGTATGTGTGTGTGTGTGTGTGTGTGTGGGGGGGGGGGGGGTTCATGTAGTTTCTCAGTATTTGAGACTCAAAAGGTCCCATAAAATATAAATATAATTTGGGACAAAACTGTCTCCAGAAGTGAGCTAAATCTGAGACAGTCTGTCTTTGGGGTAATGTGAGGATGCTCTCATTTCACAAAATGATTTGTACTATAAGTGAAAATAATGTGTTAGTCAAAACGATTAGCTTTATATGAAGACACTGTAAGTATATGATATGTGCTGGTGTGTGTGTGAATGAGCTTATGTGTGTGTTTGAGTGTTTTGGCGTCGGCGTGTCTCCCCAGTGTTTGAGCTGCTGCTGCTTCCTAGAAGAACAAATCAATCCATTTCCACAGAGAAAGAGAGAGAGAGGGGGGGGGGGGAGAGACAGAGAGAGAAAGAGAGAGAGAGAGAGAGAGAGAGAGAGAGGGGGGGAGAGAGAGAGAGAGAGAGAGAGAGAGGGAGAGAGAGAGAGAGAGTAAGAGAGAGAGAGAGAGACAGAGAGAGAGAGAGAGAGAGAGAGACAGAGAGAGAGAGAAAGAGAGAGAGAGAGAGAGAGAGAGACAGAGAGAGAGAGAGGGGGAGATGAGCAGATCTCAGTCTGAAGCATCTCTCAGAGCTTCTCACCATCATCATCATCAGTCTGCTGTCTCTGGGGACTCCTCTCCTCTGTGTGGCTGTGGAGCAGTGCCAGACAATACTACTGATGATCATTAGTGTGTGTATGTGTGTGTGTGTGTTCTTGTTTTTGTGTCATATCAGGACACAACTCTGTATAATGACATGGGTATGACACAGGTATTGCAAGGAGAGGGTGACTTATGAGGACATAACCCATGTCCCCATTTTTCAAAACGCTTATAAATCATACAGAATGAGTTTTTTTGAGAAAGTAAAAATGCAGAAAGTTTCCTGTGAGGGTTAGGGTTAGGTGTAGGGTTGGTGTAGGGCCATAGAATATACAGTTTGTACAGTATAAAAACCATTACACCTATGGGATGAACACACTTTACACAAAAACAAACGTGTGAGTGTGTGTTTCAGGTGTAATAACAGGACCCAGTGTGTGGTCGTCGCTGGGGCAGACGTGTTTCCTGACCCCTGTCCTGGCACTTACAAATACCTGGAGATCCAGTATGAGTGTGTCCCTTACAGTGAGTAACACACACACACACTCCCTCTCACACACATATATTTTTTAATTAACATTTATTTTTATATTTTCTGTTTTTATTTTCATTTGTTTAAAGCTATTTTTTTAACTATTTAATTAGTTTATTTTAGTTTTGGTAATTTTTTCATGATTTTTGTCATTGTATCATTATTTTTTTAACGTGTATATGGTTTTTATTATTTGTATTAATTAATTAAAATTTGTTTAATTGCAGTTATTTTAGTACTTCAAATTAATTTTAGTACTTCTACTACCATTTTTTATGGATTTGGTTTATTTTTGGTTTATTATAGTTATCTATAATAACCCTAATAACATGTGCACACACACACACACATGCGCGCACACACACACACACACACACACACATTTTATTGACATTTTATATTTTTTCCACTCTTCTCTTCTCTTCTCTTCTCTTCTCTTCTCTCCTCTCCTCTCCTCTCCTCTCCTCTCCTCTTCTCTTCTCTTCTCTTCTCTTCTCTTCTCTCCTCTCCTCTCCTCTCCTCTTCTCTTCTCTTCTCTTCTCTTCTCTCCTCTCCTCTCCTCTCCTCTCCTCTCCTCTCCTCTTCTCTTCTCTTCTCTTCTCTTCTCTCCTTTCTCTCAAGCCTTGTTTATACTGTCGTTTCATGCCGCTGTGAAACGATAACCCAGTGGCATTATTTTTGCCAATCTGAAATGAAAATCATCTAAATGACCATTTAGCGACCACTTCATCTCCTTTACCTTAAAATAATTGTATTTCCTGCAATTACATTTAAACACAATTTCACAAAGATGCTTTTGATTTTACATAAAGAATGTCTTGACAGATTTTTTACATAGAAATATCAGCTTTGTTTATTCTTTAGATGCTTCATACAGTAGTATAAAAGGTCATTTATCTTTGCAACGGTCACAGTGAACATATGCTGTGTTATTGCAGTAGTTTTCTGCCGCATCAGTCACACAGGCGCACCTGCTCTACTGAAGACTATGAAAGTATAAAGCAGGCTCTTCTGTTCTGGTCTGTGCTGTCACCTCCTCCCTGTGTTTGCGTTCTTCCTCCCTCAGTCGCTCCTCTCTCCACTCCTCCGGTGGGGTTGTGCTGTTGGGCTGGGTGTGTTTTCTCTGTCCTCCTGCAGGGCGGCACCGGAGTCACTCTCCTCTGGGTTTGCTCTTTCAGCCGCTCATCCATTGATTCTCTTCTTGTGTTCGCAGTGCATCATGAGACGCTGCTCGTTCCTCTCTGCAGCTGAACTGCAGATCACAATAAACCGTGATGAAAGTTTGATTGCTGTTGTGAAATTACAGATGTAATTTTTTATGTTCCTCATGCACTGTGGGTTTGCTGAGCGCTGCACACTGACGCTTTCATTTCTGCCTTTATACAGGATCATCACGTCACTTGTGTGTGTGTGTGTGTGTGTTTGGATGAGTTTCCTCTGTCTGAAGGGACCAGACTGTTTGTGGCGCTGCTAAACCTCTGGAGGAAACCGTGTGTGTTTGTGTTGGACTTTCTCTCTCATGTAAAGTCCTGTTCACTCCGACAGCTAACACAAACACAAGCTCAGCTGACAAACAGTTTCAGCACATGACTTTCTCCACACTGGAAATTTAGCACACATGAATGAAACTTATTTTGGTCATGCATATGCTTTAATTAAGCTGTAAAATACAAGAGGTTATAATATGTTGTGAATATATTCAGAGCTAGAGGCTGTTGTTGTGCTCAGTCAGTGATATTATTGTTAACTCAAGCTGAAACTAAAAGCAGTAAAACATTTACATTAAGTGAGATAAATTTACAAAATCACTAAACTAAACTAAACGTGAATTAAAGTTAAAGTGAAATTACTAGAATTAAAACTTAAAATAACTGCACTAAAACTAAGAAATATAGAAAATGTTATAAATTAAATAACAAAAACTAATTAAACAAACAAAATACTAAGCTAATGAACCTGTCAAAAGCACAACTAAATTAGCAGGCTTAAACTGAATAATGATAAATAACTGTGCACAATAATATGCAGTAAAATGAATTCAGAAAATAGCTGAACCATCAGTGCCTTTCATGGACCATTAGTGGTTTTTAAAATGGATACAACATAATAAAAGTACGCAGTGTTCAATTACAGCAAATTCATTAGCTGGGCCGCCTGATGGAGGACACACAGTGCCTGACACGCAGCGGTAATGAACGCTGTTTATTCAGGAGCGATGCACAACAACAGCTCTCATGATTCTGTGTGTCGCAGCACGACTGCGTCGACAGATTTAATGCATGTTTGATCACGTTCCTGGAGGAATGAGTGAAGCAAATTTATTTCATTTAGTTGATGAGTGTGTCATTTCCGGCTGTGGTGTGAATGTGTCTGTCTCTAATAATCTCCTGTTTCCCGCAGCGGCCGTGCTGAATGTGTGGGTTTGTTTGGGTGGGGGGGGAGGGATGGAGAGTGGACAGAGTGATCGAGGGCAGATAGACGAACACCTAACCAACATTCAGATCATTAAATCCATCACACCAGCGATTGGTGGTGTTTAATCAAAGCCTAGCTAGTTCCTGTCCCTTACCCTACCATACATCACTCTCTCTCTCTCTCTCTCTCTCTCTCTCTCTCTCTGTCTCTCTCTCTCTCTCTGTCTCTCTCTCTCTCTCTCTCTCTCTCGCTCTACCTCTCGCTCTCTGTTGCAATATTTTCAACTTTCCTCTCTCTTCGTCTTTCTCCCTCATGTGTTTCTTGTTCTGTCTTATGTCTAATAAATTTCATTTGACCTTTAAGCTTGAAAAGAAACGGAAGACTGCTGTTGAACTGAAATGTATCTTTTTTTTCTCTTCTGTGCACCTTCTGTCTGTCTTTCTCTCTCTCTCTCTCTCTCTCTCTCTCTCTCTCTCTCTCTCTCTCTCTCTCTCTCTCTCTCTCTCTCTCTCTCTCTCTCTTTATGTATACCTCTCTCCCCTTCTCTATTTCAACGCTTGAATAGAAGTGGACCAAAAAGGTAAAGACCATGTTAAAGCCGCAGTTTCTATCTCCTGTCTTGTCTCTCTCTCTCTCTCTCTCTCTCTCTCTCTCTCTCTCTCTCTCTCTCTCTCTCTCTCTCTTCTCCCTGGCCCTTGTGTTGTGCTCTAGTTTGATGCAGCTCCTTTATTTCCCAACTTCTCTTGTGCACACACCTTACAAACACCAGGAAGAAACTCCTCTCTCTCTTTTCTCTCTCTCTTTTCTCTCTCTCTCTCTCTCTCTCTCTCTCTCTCTCACACACACACACAAGCACACACACACACACACACACACACACACACACACACACACACACACACACACACACACACACACACACACACACACACATTTACCAGTCTCCCTCTTGATTTGCTTGCTGTTCAAAGCTAATTTATCCTCAGATCTAAATGACACGTCTCTGTTCATCCCTTTGCTTCCCTCAGGACCGACCTGTTGTCATTTATTTTGCATTTTAAAAGAAAACTCCTACTTCTCTTTTAGTAACTGTGTGCACATGCCGTGTACCTGAAGAGTTTGACCTCCTGAGTGTGTGGTGTGAATTGATTGACAGTTCTACCAGCCAATCCCTGTCCTCTGTGTGAATTAACCCGCATCTCATTGGATCCAAAGGTTCCTGTAGCCCTGCCCCCTCCTTCATGACCCTACCTCAAAAACTTTAACCAAATCTGAAATGTAGCAGTAAATCAGTTTATGACAGCAAACAAACTATCTATCTATCTATCTATCTATCTATCTATCTATCTATCTATCTATCTATCTATCTATCTATCTATCTATCTATCTATCTATCTATCTATCTATCTATCTATCTATCTATCTATCTATCTATCTATCTATCTGTCTTTCTGTCTGTCTGTCTGTCTGTCTGTCTGTCTTTGTCTTTCTACCTATCTTTGCTTGCACACACTCTTATAATGGCATTGTATTTTTATCTTTTTTGAATGAAATCACTCTTTCTCGTGATTTCCCCGAGACTCAAACTCACCACCTTTCGATTGCCAGTCCGACTCTCTAACCATTAGGGAAGTCGTGGCCTAATGGTCGGACTAGATGGCTAGAGAGTCGGACTGGCAATCGAAAGGTTGTGAGTTCGAGTCTTGGGCTGGCAGGAATTGTGGGTGGGTGGAGTGCATGTACAGTTCTCTCTCCACCTTCAATACCATGACTTAGGTGCCCTTGAGCAAGGCATCGAACCCCCAACTGCTCCCCGGGCGCCGCAGCATAAATGGCTGCCCACTGCTCCGGGTGTGTGTTCACAGTGTGTGTGTGCACTTCGGATGGGTTAAATGCAGAGCACAAATTCTGAGTATGGGTCACCATACTTGGCTGAATGTCACTTTCACTGTCACTTTTTCTTACACACACAGGCACTGCGTATTCAGCAATAGGTAGTGTAAGACATGTATGCGTGTATGTGTGTGTGAGAGAGAGAGAGAGAGAGAGTGTGTGTGTGTGTGTATGTAAAATAGATCTGTTCACTAGATCTGTCCTTTATTTGTCTAATACACTCTACTCCTCTACTCCTGCTCATGTCTATCACTTTCTCTTTCTCCGTCTCTAGTTTTCGTATGTCCTGGAACATTAATGCGAGTGTTGGAGCCCAGTTCTGTGCGGGAGGCAGAGCATCAGTCGGGGGCGTGGTGTAAAGACCCTCTGCAAGCAGGCGATAGGCTCTACGTGATGCCGTGGACGCCCTATCGCACAGATATGCTGTACGAATATGCTTCCTGGGACGACTACATCCAAAACAGAGTCACCACCACCTATAAGTTAGTCTGTGTTTATAAGTTTATTAGTGAGTTACAAGTTGAGCATTGTATGAGTGTTATAATAACGTTTCTGTGTGACCTACAGGTTGCCGAGTCGAGTGGACGGCACTGGTTTCGTCGTGTATGATGGGGCTGTGTTCTATAACAAGGAACGCACACGCAACATTGTGAAATACGACCTGCGGACTCGCATCAAGAGCGGCGAAGCTATTATTGCAACCGCCAACTATCATGACACATCACCGTACCGCTGGGGCGGGAAATCCGACATCGACCTAGCTGTGGACGAACACGGGCTTTGGGTCATATATGCCACTGAAGCTAACAGCGGACGCCTTGTTGTAAGCCAGGTGAGAAATTATTTTAAAATAAACTTCCTGTTTATGTCTTGCTATATTGTTCTGGATGGCTCTTTCCCAATTTTTCCGTTATAATAACATTGGCTTGTATCTCAGGTGAACCCATACACACTAAGGTTTGAAGGGACGTGGCAGACAAGCTTTGAGAAGCGCATGGCATCGGACGCGTTCGTGGCATGTGGCATCTTGTATGCCGTCCGTTCCGTGTACCAGGATGATGACAGTGAGGTGGGTGGAGACCTGATCCTGTATGCCTATGACACGAGGCGTAACCACGAGGAGCCGGTGAGAATCCCATTCCCCAACCCATACCAGCACATCTCCTCCATCAGCTACAACCCCAGAGACAACCAGCTGTACGTCTGGAACAACTATATCGTTCTGCGGTACCCGCTGGAGTTCAGCCCGCCACAGCCCACCACAGGTGAACATTGTAATGGCCCAGATGTTGCTCTTTTATTTCTCAGGAGAGTTAGGGTTGGGAATCGAAAATCAATTCCGATTCCAGAATCCGATACTTGACTCTTTCCCCACCATTGACGAGTTATCTCATCTTTTAAAAGAAAACACTTCCCCGCCATTGACAAGTTTTTATGTCTTTTTGTTTGTTATACACTTGGGGGCGCTATTACACATCTTCTGCACAAGTATAAAACCTCCCGAACAAAAATGTGTACAAGATGGAGAAACAAGCGATCTCTTATGTAAACAGATGCATATTAAAAATAATGCAATTATCAGAAATAGACAACATATAAATGAACTCGGCATAATGTAACAGTGTAAAATATTAACCGAGCCAGTGGTATATGTTGAAGCAAGCTTTTGAGGTGTTAATGTAAGCGATTTAATGGATTTATAATCGTAATGAAAATTATCCAGATGTAATTTTTGATTAAAATTTGCTCACCTTTTTGCTCAAAATTATGCAATTTTTATTAAACCTACCTATATTCAAATAAAGAATGCTTTAAGCTAGAATAAAACAAATTTTTTTTGTTTAAATGTAGAGGCTATGATCTTTATTTTGGTGTATTGCATATTCAAATATTCATACAGCAAAATATACTGGAGGCCATCAAATTTGAGGGAAAATCATCGAAATCACTGGCGGTGGCTGGCAGCTTTTTTAAAAAAAAATGCTGATGGGAAAAGAGTTAAGGTCAGGAATCGAATACTTGTCAAATGAAAATTTTGATTCCACCTATCAGTTCCTATTCCTATTCAGTCTAAGTATTCCAAAGTTTGGCTACATTTGCGATAAAAAGCCAAAAAAAGCTAAGTATAATATCTGTGATAGCTAAACATGTTGCACGAGAGGCATCACCACCAACATGACAAAGCAATTTAATTTAATAGATCACTAAAGATCGCAAGCACGATTCAAACACCAATGTGATTCTACTCCTAAATTACAATGATTTGTCTGTTTCATTCTTCAACCTTTGATGTGTGCGATCAATGTTGTGATCACTTGGTTAGTCCGTGCAGCATAAGATCACACCATTTAGTGACCAACACTGAAAATACTACTTACTGTACAGTATAAGACTTTTTGTAAATTTGACATGAATTGTGCAACTGAATCTTGACTAGTGAAGATAATGTAGATGGTCAACCAATGATAAACCATTTCTCTGAAATAGCTCAAAGGTTCATCTCATGAATCTTCAGTTGGAAAGCTTTATGATGGGCTTATTTTTTTTATTTTCATCTTTGTGCCCATATTTCTTTTTCCTTTTCTATATCAGAATGACATTGTAAAGGTTTTTTTTTTTTTTTTTTGGTCAGACCATTAGTAAAAGTGTAACTGGGAATTCTATCCAGTCTCTTTCAGTCAATATCCCACATACAGTAATGTGTAAATGTGTACTTTTGAAATGTATATATGGCATACATAAGCATATGGCATAATGTTCAATAAAATAACTGTCATCCAGAATGTTGCCATAGTTTACATCAGGTAAAACTAACAAAGGACACTGTTATATTGACAACACGACTAAGCATTTTGACATCTTGTTTGTGAACAATGACACAAGGACTTTTCATTCTGATGCCACTGATATCTTCATTGACATGAATACTTGCTTTTGAGAAATGAACTAAAGATTTTGAGTAAGTTACAGGCTTTTGCTGGTTATCTGTTTTATGGTGCTGTTTGTAGAAATTGTTTTGGGAAATGCACATACTTCTTTGCCAATAGTAAGGATGATTTGAGAAATGCACCAAAGCGACTGAGAAAAACTGTAAGTAGGGGGAGTACTGTCCTTGATTATGCTGCAAGCCTTTCTCAAGCAGCGAGTCTGATAGGGCTGGTAAGGCTGGGAGAGCTTTGCGGTCCAAAGAAGAGCAGTTGCCGTACCATACAGTGATGCAGCTGGTCAGAATGCTCTCAATAGTGCAGCGGTAGAAGTTTGACATTATGTTAGAGGAGATGCCACACCTCTTCAGTCTCCGCAGGAAGTAGAGACGCTGATGGGCTGTTCTCACTATGGTCTCTGAGTGTAGGCTCCAGGACAGTTCCTCAGAGATGTGAATGCCAAGGAACTTATAGCTCTTAACTGTCTCTACTGTCTCTCCATTGATGTGAATGGAAACGTGACCCTCTCTCTGTGACTTCCTGTAGTCCACAATCATCTCCTTGGTCTTGCTGATGTTTAGAGAGAGATTGTTATCAGCACACCATGCTGTGAGTACATTAACCTCATCTTTGAAGGGTGTCTCATCGCCATTAGTGATGAGTCCTGGGATAGTTGTATCATCAGCAAATTTTAGAATGATGTTGGAGCTATGAGTGTGAGTGAGGAAGATGTGTGATTGTCAATTCTAACCACCTGGGGTCTGCCGGTCAGGATGTCCAGGACCCAGTTAAATAAGGGACTGTTAAGACCCAGATTTTTCAGTTTGGCTATAAGTTTGGTAGGGATGATGGTTTTAAATGCAGAGCTGTAGTCAAAACAGCATCCGCACATAGGTGTCTCTTCCCTCCAAGTGTTCTAGTGCAGAGTGTATGGCCATTGCAATGGTGTCATCAGTGGATCTGTTAGAACGATAAGCAAATTGCAATGGGTCCAAGGTGTCAGGATGAGAGGAGCAGATGTGGGATTTGACTAGCTGTTCGAAGCACTTCATGATGACTGATGTCAGTGCTACAGGGCGGTAGTCATTCAGTCAGGAGACAGTTGTTTTTAGGGGAACAGGCATGATGGTGGTTTGCTGAAGCATGTGGTCTTGACGGTGGATCTGTATCTGGGGCTCTAGTTGTCCTGGTCTCCACTGTCTTTCAGGGATGTAGAGGTCCTTTCTAGGTGCTGATCCACCTGGATACGTACTGGATCCGGGTGACTGCAGTGACCCTCTGATCTGGATACAGACTGGATCTGGTGGCTACAGTGACCTTGGAATTAGAGAGAAACAGACTAATATTAGCATAGATGCCATTCTTCTAACGATGTAGCAAGTACATAGGGTGTTTTGGGAAGTGTTCCCGGTTCCGGTTTACCTAATTAATGCAGCCTAAAAATCCTTTAACGGATTTGAATATTAGAAGCATATTAGTACGTTATGTGTAAGCCAGGTTAAAGAGATGGGTCTTTAATCTAGATTTAAACTGCAAGAGTGAGTCTGCCTTCCGAACAATGTTAGGTAGGTTAATCCAGAGTTTAGGCACCAAATAGGAAAAGGATCTGCTGCCCCCAGTTGATTTTGATATTCTAGGTATTATCAAATTGCCTGAGTTTTGAGAACGCAGCGGACGTGGAGTTTGTTCAAATACTGAGATGCTAATGCATTCAGGCCTTTATAAGTAATAAGCAAGGTTTTAAAATCTCTACGATGTTTGATAGGGAGCCAGTGCAGTGTTGACAGAACCGGGCTAATATGGTCATACTTCCTGGTTCTATCATCAGCATAACAGTGAAAGGTAACACTGTGCTTCCTGATGATATCTCCCAATTGTAACATGTTAAGCTCAAAAAGTAACGGTCCTAGTACTGAGCCTTGAGGTACCCCATACTTCACTTGTGATCTATATGATACATCTTCATTCTCTGCAATGAATTGATGGCGGTCAGATAAGTACAATTTGAACCATGCTAATGCACTTCCATTAATGCCAGCAAAGTTTTCTAGTCTATTCAAGAGAATGCTGTGGTCAATAATTTTGAATGCAGCACTAAGATCCAATAGCACTAATAGAGAGATACAACCACGATCAGATGCTAATTATATTATTATATATTATGATAAACATATTGAAATCTCTGACATTACATTTGAAATCTTGGCATATCTGAGGATAGTTTAAGATGTGGCTGAGATCTCTTCCAAGTCTCATCCTTTTCTCATTAAAAAAATCAGTGAAGCAGTTGAGATCATTTGATCTTCAGTCAATTTTGTGACTTTAGATTGCAAATTTGAGCACGGTTTAAGAATTTTAAAAAGCAGGAAACTTTTGTATTCTGAACCACTACGTTTATTAAAAAATACAGGAACAAATTTTTATGATTCCCATCACATTTATGCTAAAGTCTCTATTTGCTGTGTGTAATTTCTTTGTACATTTATCCGTGTATCTCCTCTCAGACCCTCTCTCCACGCCTCTTCTCTCCACCACTCCTCTGAGGGCGCTCTCCACCACTGTGTCAATAGGCTTCAGTCCAACCTCCATTCCGTCCGTGACCTTCCATCCGGTTGGGGCTATAAATATGGCTCCTGGGGGGCGACCCATCACAGCCACGGTCCCGGTGACCATCAGGCCTCCCCGCCGACCACAGGGGTCACGCACATCCATGTGTGAGGGCCGCGTGACCCGCGGGGTCCAGTGGCCCCCGACTCATCGAGGAGAAACGGTGGAGAGGCCATGTCCCAAAGGATCCCTCGGTCAGTACTCAGTACAGTAGTCATGAGGCGTTTATGAGGCGTGACTTATAACAGAGGGGAGTCAAGTTGAATGCAGCTTCCAAAAGACAAAAAATAGCCGATTAAGATTTTATTAATTTTAATACAAACACACCGGCGTGAGTACGTTCAGCAAGTCATATCATCAGCTGCTAAATTCAGATCTGTGATCGCTTGCTGGCGCTGAGCCAAGGACAGATGCGTTTTTACAGCACTGCGCATTATAACCAATCACACATGATTCTGTTGAGCTTTTGAATGCAATGGCCAATCAGAGGCGTTCAGATGAGTCATCGCTGAAATGTCGGTGCTTCCTTCACTCGCTCGCTGACTGAATACCTCTTTCTGGCAAATTCTCTCGTCAGAAACAACAAAGTGCAGATAAGTGTACGAATCTTTAATTAAGATATTGATTTCACAGTGTTAACAGTTTCAGTGATTTTAATGGGGGTTTCTGAGAGTGATTGAAATCTAGACTGTCAGTGAAAACTATCTTTAATAATGTAAATGTTATTTGCTCTCTTTCTGAACAATGAAAGATTAGTAGCAATTTTTATATTACATTAACTTTCAATGTTAAATTCACATTTAATATAAAGTCAGTCGTATTAAAAATATGCTATGGCATGACACCTGTATCTGTTACTTAAGTAAACAGTTTTATAATAAATTACATAAATTGGAGTAAAGGCTGATGAAATATATACATTTATACACGCACACATACATTACATACATTTTATCTATATATCTAAATAAAAATAGGCTCAGTATATATGACCCAAAGTAACTAGTAACTAACTACTTGAGTAGATTTTTTATCAGATACTCCCTTTTTTCTCTTACTCAAGTAACTATTCAGACTAGTACTTTTACTTTTACTTGAGTAAATATTTCTAGAAGTACTTTTACTTTTGTACAGTTTTTGGGTACTCTACCCACCTCTGTTTGTTACACTGCAGGACCACTGAAAGTTTTTAATTACAGAAAATGATTAACAAACCTAAATGAAATAATGACCATTCTGTGTCTTACCTAAAATTTTGATGTTGAGAAAATTGAGTTTGCATCCATTAGTCAACTTCTGCATGAAGAAATTCTTAATTTGTGCATATTATGAATCAGGATGTTTTCTAAACGTGATGTTCCTGTTTGTGGTGCTTTCCACTGACGTGTGTTATGTTATGAGGTCAGATGTTTCTTCACTTCTTCACAGTAGTCTTTCCAAAGTTTTTTTTTTCATGTTTTGTTTTGGGATGTTTTGATTATTTCTACAGGAATCCGTCCTATCTGTTTCCTTTTCCTACGGCGTCACCTGATTCTGACTGTTTGGCAGGATTTTCTTCTGTCTTACTCATTTCTCCTGCCCTCTGTTCATCATTCAGGTATCGCGTCATATCAGTGTATGGCTGATGACATGGTGTGGAACCCCAGAGGTCCCGACCTCAGCAACTGCACCTCCCCCTGGGTCAATCAGGTCGCTCAAAAGGTCAGTCGAAGGTCAGAGGTTATCAGAAGGATAAACGGAAGCAGATAGATAGATAGATGATGGATGAATAGATATTTGATGTGCCTCTCTTGTTTCTGTAGATAAAGAGTGAGGAGAATGCAGCACATATCGCTGCTGTACTTGTCAATCACACACGGGGGCGGGTCTATGCCGGTGATGTCACTTCCTCTGTGCGTCTGATGGAGCAGCTGCTGGACATTCTGGACTCACAGCTGCAGGCACTGCGACCCGGAAACAAGGAGTCTGCCACACGCAACTACAACAAGGTGTACACACACACACACACACACACACACACACACACACACACACACACACATAAACCGGCATAAGATAAACAGTTTATTTCTGTCTTTCAGCTTCAGAAGAGAGAACGGACTTGTCGAGCGTTTATTCAGGTAATCACACAGCACCCGTTTGTGCAAACCTTCGTGTCTCTGTGTACGCTGCTCACCTGTGTGTGTGTGTGTGTGTGTGTGTGTGTGTGTGTTTGTCAGGCGGTGGTGCAGACAGTGGATAATCTGCTGCGATTGGAGGCTCTGGAGTCGTGGCAGGACATGAACTCCACAGAACAGTCTCACACTGCAACCATGCTGCTGGACGTCATGGAGAAAGCAGCATTTCTACTGGCTAACAACCTGTATGGGGGTCACTTCAGCGACCGCGCACCAAACATCGGTACGACTCATGCTTCTTCATATACACAAACGTCCAGAGGTTTGGGAAACATTTCTTCTGCTCACCAGGGCTGCATTTATTTGACCAAAAATACAGTTAAATCTGTGAAATCTTATGGATTCAAGACAGCTGTTTTCTATGTGAATAGAGTTCATATGTATGAAGTAGCAATGTATCATGATCACAAATATTTTTTGATAACACTTTCTATGAAGCCTGTATTTATAATACATTTTAAGGGTATTCTTAAGGCATTATAATGAATACATAATGCATTATAAAAAACCTTATGTTATATAATCTCATGAATAATCATAACAATTATAATACATCATAATGCTTACATATTTGTGGTTATAAGTTTAAGAGTATGATTATTTATAACACACATATTAACACCATATTAAATCTACTTAATTTACACTATAATGGACTGTGTCATATCCTGAGATTGTTTAAGATCAGCAGT
>NC_081760.1:40061755-40099255 GCF_963082965.1 Carassius carassius
TACTGTATATACTATATATATATATATATATATATATATATATATATATATTTATTATTATTATTATTTTATTATATTTTACTACCAAACCCAAATTGTAGTGTACATTAGAAAAAGCAAGTTTATTTATATATCGCAAAAGTAATTTTAAAAAGTGTTTAATTATTTTTAATGTTTTAAGAAGAAAATATAAACTGCAATCAATTTAAAGAAACCACACCCAACAAAAGAAATAAAACCTGGAAGTAATGAGAGAGATTTAGGCCTTTAAAAAAATGAAAAACGAAGATTAAATATGACACAAAAATAATTATATTGTAATATTTAATATACGCAATTTATCTTTTCACAGTACTAATGTGGCATCAAATTAAATGAGTGTCATTGATCATGTGACTCAAATATTCTGTCTGGAGAACGTGATCATCCGCTTTAGTTTCTGAAGCTCCAGTGCTGCTGAACACACACCAAACACATTCTCATTATCCTGGGTCTCTGTGTTGGTGTGTCAGCTGCAGAATCACTTCGATCCCAACTGTTCGTTCTGGAATTACTCGGAGCGCTCGATGACGGGTCAGTGGTCATCACAGGGCTGCAGACGTCTGCACAGCAACAACACACACACCACCTGCGCCTGCTCGCACCTCACCAACTTCGCCGTGCTCATGACCCACCAGCAGCCCGCCGTGAGTCTCACACACAGGTTTAACCCTTCACACGCCGCACGCGTCCGTCGTTCACGCTCTGTGGCTCTCTGGTTCCAGTATCCCGGCGGCGTTCAGGGTCTGATCCTGTTCGTCATCACGTGGGTGGGGATGGTGATCTCTCTGGTGTGTCTGGCTCTGTGTATCTCCACCTTCTGCTGCCTGCGAGGCCTTCAGAGCGACCGCACCACCATCCACAAGAACCTGTGCCTCACGCTCTTCATCTCACAGCTCCTCTTCCTCGTCGGCATGGACAAGACACACTATACCGTGAGTCCACGAGGACCAGACCACACCAGATCACATCAGAGTAAACCAGACCACATCGTGTGTGTGTGTGTGTGTGTAGGTGGTGTGTCCGGTTCTGGCCGGTCTGCTGCACTTCTTCCTGCTGTCCGTGTTCTGCTGGCTCTGCATGGAGACGGTGCAGCTGTATGTGCTGCTGGTGGAGGTGTTTGAAAGCGAGACGTCTCGTCGTAAGTACTACTACCTCTCTGCGTACGGCTTCCCCTCGCTGGTGGTGGCCATATCCACGGCCATCGACTACAGGAGCTACGGAGGACCCAGAGTGTGAGTGTGTCTCCATCCGCACGAGTCTGGACAGACATCAGTGTGTTTGTGTGTGTGTGTGATTTCTCTCTCTTGTGTTGTGTAGTTGCTGGCTGAGGCTGGATAACTACTTCATCTGGACGTTTATTGGCCCCGCCTCCTTCATTATCCTGGTCAGAGTCACTTTAATGCACTGGTTCAGACATCAATGCATCAACTGCAAATACATCACATTTCTCTTAGTTCCTCCCTCTCTCGTTCTGTGTGTAATTAAGTTGTTTAAAATTCATATTTTAAATGTATTCTTATACACTTATATATGTATATAAATATACTTATATTTATTTCTTGAGTTTAAGTTATTATAAAGTTTAATTTCAATATGGTAAATGCATTTTCCTTTTATTTGACCGGACTGACAAACTTTAGGACTTATTTACACATTTATGCACATTACATTTTTTTTATAATATTTAGATAATAATAACTAATAATAATGTTTTATTTTTATATTATTTAAAGTCCATACAAGCAGAACACACTTTGAGTACTGTAGCGTATCCCAGAATGCAATGTGCTCAACTATTTCCAACATGAATGACTCATTATTTGAACAGACTGACAAATCACTTGACAGGTTTACACATAATTGGATTCAAATGCAGAATAACTTTATTTATAAGAGGATACACGGAGGCCGCTTGCTGGAATGAGTGTCTTCTGAGTGTTTTCTGCTCTCTTGAGACCCCTTCTGACCTTTGACCTCTGGTGTGCAGCTGAACCTGGCAGTGTTGGTCATCACCATCCACCGGATGCTGCGACACTCCACCGTTCTGAAGCCAGACTCCAGCCGGTTTGACAACATCAAGTAAGAATGCAGGGCTCACACTCAGCTCCTTGGCTACAGCTCCTAATATTTACTGGAAATCTGTTTCTGTGAGCGCTCCGTCTAGACCAGCGGTTTACTTCACTTCAGATCACTGCGGCGTCTTCACACACAGTTTAAACTATGCCGAGCGGGGGGGCATGGGACTGCAGCTGAAAACCGCTGCTCTAGACTATAGGCCCAGACATGAAGGATGTGTCTTGTTTTCCTTCTGTCTGAGACTCCATTAGAGTCAAGTCTCCCACATTTACAGTTAACTGACCAAAAATAAAAAACTGTAAAATAAAATGAAATTAACATTTTTTAAGATATCTATTAAGAGAAATGTTTATTTCATGTACTCAATCTGACCAAAAAAACAGCAAAGTTATTTTATTTATTTATTTATTTATTTATCATTTATTTTATTTTACAAAATCGTTTTTTTTTTTTTTTATTATTTAACTGCAGTGGACACTTTTTCTATACAAGTCTTATTCCTATACCATCTTTGTGTTTAATAATATTTAGAATTAGTTTTTGTTTTTATATTTGATATTTGTTTTTATATTCTTCACTTTCATCTTAGTTAAAGTTTTGGTCATTTTGTTGTATTTTTTTTTTTTTTTTTGCATTTAGTTTTTGTTTTAAAAAAAATGCATGTTACATTTTTCTCATGAATTTTTATTTCCATTGTGGCTGTAGTAATTTCAATTTTATAGGAAGTTTTAGTTTTTTAATGAATTTAAATTTAGTTTTTATATATTTGTACCTGTTTCTGTTTTAGTTGTAGTAATTTAATTTAATAGGCTTTTTTCATTTGTTTATTTTTGGTTTAATAGGCTTTTTTTTAAATATCTCTGTTTAGTTTTTATTAATTTTATTAATCAAACTTTTTGAGTTTTAGTTGTAGTAATTTCATGAAAATGTAGAAAATTTGACTTTTGCAACTAACTAAAAAAACAAAAACATTTATTCTGTTTTGTTCTGTTAGCATTAAATGTATTCAGAGTGTGTGTGTGTGTGTGTGTGTGTGTGTGTGTGTGTGTGTGTGTGTGCATGCATGCATGTGTGTGTGTGTGTGTGTGTGTGTGTGTGTTGAGGTGCTGGACGCTCAGCTCTGTCACGCTGCTGTTGCTGGTGTCTCTGACGTGGATCTTCGGCCTCCTGTTCATGAACGACAGCAGCGTGGTGATGGCGTACCTCTTCACCTCCTTCAACGCTCTGCACGGCATGTTCATCTTCCTCCTGCACTGTGCGCTGCAGAAGAAGGTGTGTGGCTGTTTGTGTGTTTCCTCACACGTGTTTGTCCTCCTGACCTGCTTTCACATGCAGCACTGTGTGTTCAACAGGTGCAGAAAGAGTACAGCAAATGCTTGCGTCAGTCGTCCTGCTGTGGCCACGCCTCCTCCACTGGTTCCCTCAAGAGCTCCGCCCACAGAGGCAACAATCGCTACTATGGCGGCAGCCAATCACGGCATGCGCCTGCACAAAGACAGGTAATGCACACGCGTGTGTCTGTCCCATATAACAGCCTTACAGGAATGTGCTTGTGGTTTAAATCTCAGCCGTGTGTGTGTGTGTGTGTGTGTGTGTGTGTGTGTGTGTGTGTGTGTGTGTGTGTGTGTGTGTGTGTTCAGAGCCGTATCAGGAGGATGTGGAACGACACTGTTCGCCGGCAGACAGAATCATCCTTCATGGCAGCTGACATCAACAACACACCCACACTCACCCGAGGTGAAACACAGACACACACACACACACACACACACATCCAAAGTGAAACGTCTCTGTTAGTCATCATTACATCTTAATTTCTTCTAATTTAGTTATGCAGAAATATCTACATTGTCCTTTTGTCAAAAATTTAAATATTACTAATTAAAGAAATTTAATTTTTTTATTATTTTAAAAAAAAATTGAAATAAATGTAAACTTTTTTTGGTGTGTTATACATAAATAATAGATTAGTTTAAGAAATGTATAATACACAGAAAAATATTTTTATTTTAAATAAAAATTTATATTTAGAATCTTAATTAATAAATACATATTTTACTATTTAAAAGATAAAAAATAATTTTATAGTAGTTTTTTTAGTAATACATTTTTTTATATTAATATGGATACATTTTATTTTATTTTATTTGAAAATGTATTTTAAAACTCTAATATATTTAATAAATAATAACTCTAAGACGTATTAGTAATCAAAAAGTATATAAAATATGAATGAAAACGTAATCCTCTATCAAGATACATTGTTACTCTCATTTAATTTTACAGTTTTTGCCCCTTGCTTGAACACTATAGACCCATGCTTAGACTAAAGTAACACAACTTGAAGCTTTTGTTACCATACCTCAAACACATGTACCCATACCCTGCTTTGCACTCTAGTTGCAATTCTGCAACACACTTCCTCCTTTATGCAACACACTTGGTCCTGCATACTACACTCTATTTCATACAGAAGACACTTCGTTCAAAAATGAAATCTCAGAGTGCCGTTTGGAAAACACATGTATCCAAAATACTATACACATCGGGTAACTGCTACCACTCAAATACACAACTGAAGGAACTTACTTGCAAAACTGAACACCAATCAGCCAGCTACAAAAAGCCCTTAGTTTAGCCATTTCAAGAACTTTGCAGGCATGGATGGAGGGAGAGCAAGAGGAAGAGGAGGAAGGGGAAGAGGAGGAGGAGGAGGTCGAAGAGGCCATGCACGGACCCCTATTTCTGATGATATAAGAGCAACTTTGGTGGACCATGTCATCAACCATGGCCTGACTGTGAGGGAAGCTGGGCAGAGAGTCACCCACATGCCCGCATGTCTCTTCTGCAGGCAGTGGAACAGACCTGTGACGAAATTCAGGTGACAGCAATCCATGGATGCTTGCGACATGCAAGGGGATATTTTCCCCTGTGCCTAGCGGGAGAAGACATTGCTTGCGATGTTGATGAGGCCAACAGACGGCGGGATCCATGAGCCCACGAATGCACAATGTGCAATATTGAGTAGGCCTATTTGCTTTTTTGGTTGTTTGAAAATGTGCCTCCTGAAAACATGCCTTCTGAATAAACCGTGAAAATCAAAGACTGCAATGTTTTATATAAAGTAGACTAGTGTGTTCCCCCTGATCTAAAAGTGTATGCATATGATGCAAGTATGTGTCCATTTGTCATCAGAGTTACATTTTGTCAAAGGAATGTTAGTTTTTGATATTAGAGTTTCAATTTGACACAGATGTGAATGGTATATCTCCCAGTGTTGTGACATGTTTACTTGTGTGCAGAGTTTTGGCACAATGAGCGAAGTTTTGCAAAATATGTTCAAGCAACGGGCAAAAACTGTAAAATGTAACCTTTTTTTGCCACAGAATACACAGTTAGAATTTTTTTCCCGAAAAATTCATAGCCAAAGGGCATTATTTTGGGAGAGCAACCCATATCAACTCACACAGCTGTAATGTATCCCTGCACCTCTGTAAGGATCGTGCTGTTTCTCCTCAGGCACTATGGGTAATCACCTCCTAGCCAATCCAATGCTACAGACCCGCTCTGGCTCCTCCCCTTACAACACCCTATTGGCTGAAACATTCAACCCCCCCTCACCAGCAGTTTTCAACGCCACTGGTCAGTGTGTGTGTGATGAAGAGCACTGTTTTGTGTGTTTTCTCTAAATGTTTGTATCTGTACTCACTGCGTTTCTCTTCTCTTCTGTCTTGCTCTCTCTGTTCTGTCTCTTGTTAAACTGATCTACAGGCACGTTCAGAAACTCAAGTATGGACACGTTCACACTTTCTGTCTGTCTGTGTTTCTTTCATTTCCATGCTGCTCCTTCATCTTCACCTCCCTGATGTGTCAATTCAGTTATTCAAATCAAGCATGACAAAAAACATTGACAAATGCTAGGGACTCATTTCCCCAGTATCACATTTACATGTCAATGACTGGATCAGGCATCAGATTTTTCAGTGTTTTAGATTTCCGTTTCTACAGAGCTGGATTATTAACTTGAATAAAAGAGAGAACTGGGCTCATAAAATAACATTAGCAGAACTGGGTGACTATGTCCAATGTTGGGTTTGGAATGACACACGGGTTCATTCCAGTTTACTGTGTGCAAACTGACGAGAGGCATGACAGTTGGCGTTATTGAGGAAAGAGTGAATGTTCATGTTCACCACATGCATGGGAGAACGTTAACGCCAAAAGTATCACTGTATGCACACATTCATGCATATGCATCAGAATCAATTACATGTCAATACAATATAAACATTTCCAGATGGATCTGAATTAAACTTTTTGCCGTTCAAACTACAGGCAATAATTCAGAAAATCAGACTTTTTTTAATCGAGCATTTCTCTCTTTGTCCTTTAGAGGGCACTCTGTCGCGCAGCCGTGAGACGTGTGGGCTGGAGGGAGTTCGGCTCAATGGAAATTACAACAACAGCTACTCTTTACACGGAGGGAGTTCGGATCTACTGGGGGGCGTTCCTGTGGGATCCGGGGGCGTGTCTGGAGAAGTCAGCCCCGCCCTTTTGACACCTAGAGGTGTGGAGCCTGCTGGCGGTTTGAGGAGGGATCTATCTGATGCGGCGGTGTTGGAGAAGATGATCATATCCGAGCTCGTCCAGAGCAACCTGCGGCCTTCCACAGATCGCTATGGTAATGGACCGAACTCCACGATGCACCGGCAGGATTACACAACGTCGACGAGTCACCGAGAACCTCCACAACGGCCCTTGCCCCGCCCACCTCCGCCACCCCCGCAGGATGAGGAGGAGCTGCTGTACAAAGCGCTGGAAAAGCCACACCTTCCGGACAAACCCCGCCTACCTGATAAACCCCTCCTGCCGGATAAGCCTCGCTTCCTGGAGCACGCCCAGTCTGTGTTCTACCAGAGCGAGGAGGACTCGGAGAGCTTCTCGGCGGAAATCACGGATGCCGTGGGCGGGACCAGACTGGACTCCGCCTCCCTGTATGCACGGGACCGTGATTCGTCCTATCCCGACAGTAGTCCTGAGGCGCTGGGGGCGGAGCAACACCCCACCCTCCCACAAGATGAGCTGTACTTCAGCGCAGGATGCCAAGCGCACATCTCAGCCTTTTACCAGCCTCCGCCTCGCAGGACCAATGACGAGGCTCAGCTGGGACTCCAGCCCTCACAGGGGGAAGGAGACGGACAGATGCAACTGGTGACGAGTCTGTGACTAGGGCGCTGGTGACCAGGACACGTAGATCTGGAGGGGGACAATGAAGGTGGACGTCTTCAACATCGCCATCATCATTAATATTAGCATCTGGGCGAATCTTTAGAAATCATGGTTCTGGTTTTGTAGGTCACCCAAAAACTCTGAAGAAAGAGTTCTGAGTTCACTTGATCTTGTAGTGAAGTGTGAGCCAGACGTGTTTCCAGGAGATTCACGCATTAGTATGAAGCCATACTTTCAGATAATGAAAACCATTATCATGTTTCTTGAGATCTCGCAGAAAGAGCAGTGTGTTGTAAGGCTTGGGAGAAGCCCGGTCTAATAATGATGATGATAACAATGTTGGGTTCCTCCTCCATGTCTCTGTTTCCTGGTCACCCGCACACTCACCCTGCTCATCTCACTGCCATCCAAGCACATCTGTCTGTCCTTTGTAAGATTAAATCTTCTTTTCGGGTAGTTTTTCCTCCATTTGTCCATTCTCCATATCTTCCCTGCCAAGAAAATCTGTTTAAACCATCCTTGGGTAGATATCTGGTCTCCTGACCTGGCCAAACTATTTTTTGGTAGGAGACCATCTGAAAACCACCTTAGGCTGGCTTAAGCTGGTTTATCAGTGGGATTTCTTTTATTCAGGGTGGTGTGGTTTATGAATGTCAGACCTTTATAAGAATGTGATAACACTTAAACCAGAGACCACAGCTCCTACACATGCCAAAAAAATAAAAAAATAAAAATCACACACTCTTGCGGAGCAGTTACTGTCAGGATCACCGTGCATAAGGCTAAGAGTCATGGGTTCAACATGTCAAGCAAATCAACCAGACTGTTGTTTTTGAGCAGTGAGGTGGATAACTAACTCTTGCGCCACCTGTCTGGATGCCAACCAATCATCAGCTTTGGTGTTCAAGACACTGACCAATCATGTTGTTGGGCTTTGAGAACGTTGACTCAATCCTCCGCCCCCTTCCTGTATTTAAGTAGGTTGATCAAGGATGTGACATTTAGCGACGGCATCTCGCAAATTCTTGTAAATACATACTAAGAGACGCAACGTCTCAGAACATACTTCTCTTTCACTTATGAGTTTATGGTTGAAAAAAGTCTTTAAAAATATGTAGATGAACTGATGACACTCTCCTCTTCTGGCCTTTTTCTCACTCTGTCTCTTTCGGACTTTCTCGCTCTCTCAGCGTGTTTCATGTAAAAAGATAAGAAATGTTTTTTAATCAAAATAAAACAGACAAAAGCAAACTGTTAAGACTTTTTCTCAGCTAATTTGTCATTCTAGATCTCCGATGAGCACTGTGTTTACCAGGAGGTCAAGGCTCAGCTGGTAAACAGGTAGAGAGCATCTCAAGCATCTAGATGAAACACAGCTTCCTGTGAGCATTATAAATTATTTTGCAGCCCTTCTAATATTTGGCTGCTAAGGTAGTGTTAATAATTGTCTTAAGAAAATTATATTTAAAAAAACAATGTGATTCAGCCTTATTGGCCCTAGAACAACATCACTAGTAACCAGATTTTAGGTTTATAGAGTTACACTGAGCAATATATGTGTGTGTGTGTGTGTGTGTGTGTGTGTGTGTGTGTGTGTGTGTGTGTGTGGATTTGCAAATTTTATGACCTAAGGTGTGAATTGTTTAAATACAACTGGAAATCGAACCAAATTTGTTGTGACTTCTGTTTATAAAGTTTTAAGGTCTCCCTGGGATTTTTCTGCCAAAATAAATGTTTTAAAATTGAAAGATAGAAAGTTAAGACCATAAACATTAGTACTCAAAGTCAAAGTCAAAGTATCTTTATTTGTCTCCCCAAGGAGAAATTCTTTTGGATATAGGGAAATTGCTACAAAAATGTTTTTCAACAAAGACAAAAACAGATACAGGTTTAAAATGGTTAAAAGACAAAAAAGTCATTAAAGGCTACTCAAAGAGCTGTGCAAATTGCAAATCACCATTTTCCAAAGTCTGCCTTGTGCAAAGGTAATATCATATCATGGCCATACATAACATTCCATCACAGATATACAGTACAAAAAATAAATAAAACATTAAGGCTACTCAAAGAGCTGTGCAAATTGCAAATCACCATTACTAAAAACAGCTTGTGGAGAAAGTAATATCATGTCATGTCTATACATAACATATAATCACAGATATACAGTACATTAATAAATTCATGATCACCCATTCATCGCTTGTCATTTATAAGCTTAATTGAGAGAGGAACAAATGAGCGCTTATACCTATTGTATTTACACCGAGGAACCCTATACCTCAATCCTGAGTTCAAAAGCTCAAACTCTGAAAACAACACATGAGAGTTATCAGATGTAATAGTCTTAGCCTGTCTAATTGTTGTCTGGTCAAAAAGCTCCTGCGGGTTGAGGGGTGCGGGAGTACCCATAATTTTGCCTGTCATCTTGACCAGATTAAAAATCTGAGTTTTTGATTTAACTGTCAAATTTCCAAACCAGCTGGTGATACCATACCGAAGAATGGACTCTATTGCTCTATAGAAGATTAACCTAATATTTTTACTGACCCCAAACACTCTAAGTCTGCGCAAAAAATAGAGGCGCTGATGGATTCTGGCGCAGACATTTGTAACATGTGTGCGCCAACTCAGGTCATTATCAATAAACACTCCTAGATATTTAAAGGATGTCACCTGCCTGATGTCATGACCATGAATGGCCACAGGGCTCTGATCTCCAACTGATTTGGGGTCTACCAACATTTCCACAGTTTTACTTGTGTTGATATGAAGTTGGTGTAAATCACACCAATTGACAAACTTGTCCACAGCAAATTGGTGAATGTTTGGGTTGCTTTCTTTAGTAAGCAAACTGAGAAGGACAGTATCATCTGAGAATTTTATTATATATTGGTTTGGCTCAGAGCTGATACAATCATTGGTGTACAGTGTAAACAGGAGAGGAGAACTGACACACCCTTGGGGGGCGCCAGTGCTACACATCACTGTATCAGACAGAGAGGAATTAAACTTCACCTGCTGTGGCCTGTTCGACAAAAAGGAGTGATACCATCTGATTAAAAAAGGATTTACTTTTAACTGAGCTAATTTCCTAAGGATGATATCTGGCTGGATTGAGTTAAAGGCAGAGCTAAAATCAACAAAAGGCAGTCTAGCATATGCAACAGGACTTTCAAGGTGCTTCAAAGTCAGGTGCATTATTGTTGATATAGCATCACTTGTGCTACGTTTTTTTGTATAAGCGAATTGGTATTTATCTAAGTTTTTTTCCACATCTGTGTGGAGTTTCTCTATCATTAGCCTCTCTAAAGATTTAAAAACATTGGAAGTAATGGCCACTGGCCGATAGTCATTATTCTCCTGGGGGCATGCTTTTTTGGGTACTGGAATAATGATAGATTTTTTCCAGAGTTTTGGTACTGTGCATGTATCTATAGAAAGTTGAAATAATCTATGCCAGGCTGGTGACAGTTCTTCTGCAAAAGTTTTTTAAAGAAAAGCAGACAGGTTGTCCGGGCCTGTTGCTTTAGTTGTTTGTATATTTTTAAACACCTTAATAACAGTGTGTGGTTCAATTACAATTCTATCCAAATCAACATTACAAATTCCTTGTACTGCTGCCGGGCTGCTCTCATTAGCAAATAAGGTCTTTTTGAGCAGCTCGGACTTCTGCTTTGTTCCCAGATCTGAAAGCTAATTTCTTCCTATTAATACAATCCCTAATATCTTTTGTGATATAGGGTTTGTTATTAGGATACCGTTTAACCGTTTTCTGAGGTATGACAGAGTCGATACAGAAAGAAATATAGGCTGTAATTGATTCCGTAGCACTGTCAATATCTGCATCCTTAAAAAAGATATTCCAGTCTATGCAGAGAAAGCATCCCTTCATCTCCTCCTTTTTATCACTAGACCATACTTTCACAGACTGGATTTGCGGTTTGCTGGACTTAAAAACTGAGCGATATGTGGGTAGCAGCTGGATAACATTATGATCAGAGTTATTCAGGGGGGGTCTGGCTCTGGCTGTGTAAGCGTCCTTGATGTTGCCATAGCATTTATCAAGTATATTGTTGTTTCTAGTGTTACATTCAACATATTGATGAAATCCGGGTAAAGTTTTATCCAAGCTGCAATGATTAAAATCGCCAAATATCAGCAGAGGAGCATCGGGTTTGTTCTGTAGATGGCGATGGACACAGTCTGTAATTGCCTTAGCAGCCATGCTGGCGTTTCCACTTGGTGGAACGTACACAACGCACACAAATATGTTTGTACATTCTCTAGGCAGATAGTGTGGCCGCAAGGTAACACATAACAGCTCCAGGTTGGGATTGCATATTTTGTCTCTCACTGCAAAGTTACGACACCAACTGTCCTTAATATACATACACACCCCACCCCCCCGTGTCTTGCCCGAGTACGCATCTAACCGTAGGTGGGAGAAACCTTCAATTTGAATAAAATTGTCTGGCACTATGTCGCCGAACCAGGTTTCTGTAAAAGCCATTAAACCAGACTCACGATATTCGTAGCAGGCTCCAACCTGTTGACGCAGATCATCCAGTTTGTTTTTTAAGGATCGTGGATTGCAGAGAAGCATTGGTGGTAGCGGCAGCTTGGCAGCTCTTCGGATGCGCTGTCTAAGGCCGCCTCTCCTACCCCGTTTCCTGGCCTTCCTGCCTCTACGGAGGCCCGGTCCATGATGTTGTCGTAGCTCCCCAGGCACCTCGTGTAGCAGATCAGGTGGCAGTAGCACTCTGCTGTCCCGCAGTCCCAGCAGCTCGGTCCGGCTCTACATTAGGAGGCCGCTGCCGCAGGTTAACCCGTCCACGGAGCTCTGGACGACTTGGCCAAACAGGATTAGCCATGCTAGTGCTAGTGGTGCCATTCTCATCCAATTCACTTTGCACACACGCAGCATAAAGTTCAAAACACAAGTGATATCCAGCAAAATTGCACACTGAGTTCGCCAGTACAAACTAAAAAGAGGGACATAACAGACGCCATAACAAATGAACAAACAAAATGCAGCAAGAGCCCTACTCCCTGTCGCCAGCAGAGCTGCGCCATAGGACTTCTCTGAATCAGTAGGGGTAAGGTTACCAGAGGGAAGCCATGCTTTCCTCTTACCAAACAGCTCAGCTCACCATACTGAGATTTCCGTTGTTCTATAAAATTATTATAATTATTAAATACTATTTTTATTTACTCTATATTATTATATACTATATACATTTATATATTCAGTACACTATACACATTTTTATCATTTAAATTTTGGGGAAGTTGTGGCCTAGTGGTAAGAGAGTTTGACTCCTAACCCTAGGGTTGTCATTTTGAGTCTTCGGCTAGCAATACCATGACTGAGGTGCCTTGAGCAAAGCACCGAAGCCCTGGGTGCTGCAGCATAAAAGGCTGCCCACTGTTCACTGTGTGTGTGTGTTCACTGCTCTGTGTGTGTGTGTGCACTTTGGATGGGTTAAATGCAGAGCAGGAATTCTGAATATGGGTCACCATACTTGGTTGTATGTCACATCACTTTCACTTTTTTAAATTCAATTCTTATAATAATAAAAACATTTTAAACAATAAAAGTAATTATTCTTTTTTTTAGTCATGGTTGATCACATAGTTCTGCGTTATCATTATCAGCAATATTGTTTTCAGTTGGGTTTGTGTTTTAACAATGAGATGATGTGTGGGTGTGTGTGTTTTTCCTCTTTCAGTTTCCTGCATGCCTCTGAATTCAGAGCTTAAGTTTTGTTCAAGTTTTTTTTTTTAAATATTTGACGTCATTTGTTATCTGAAATGATCAGTTAAATCAGAATGTATACCACAGAGATACTGAGGACAATGTCATGTATGAAAGTCCATATCTGTTGTACAGCAGGATTCCAGTCAGCAAGGATGATGGGAAACTCTTAATGCTACTAAAACATCATAAAGCATTAACAGAGATATTATTAAAGATTTCATTGATTTGGCATTGAACGTTCACTGCATTCTTCTGACTTGAACCCAACTTGCTGACAAAAATGTTTGAAAATATGATAAACACAATAAAGACCGTCTTCAGTTCTGTTTGGAGCATTTGGTGATGACAAACTTCTCATTATATTTTAAAACATATTTTTCAGTTAAAAATCCCTCAAACCCTACGTGTATTTCATCTCACTGCATCAAGTGTCACTGGTGCAATGAAACAAAATTGCTATTATTAAATATTTAATGAAAACAGAACGTTCAAAGCAGACTTTTTGGCAGAATTTTGAAAATTGATTTCAGAGTTAAGAATCATGAGAAAGCACGAGTTGAATGGTGATGCAATAGAGAAGTGTCATTGAAGATGCCTCTATTGAGAAATGCAATCTTGAATGTATCTACAGGGAACCAGGAAGCATTTGTTTGTTGAAAAGATGACCTGACCCATGATTTGTGGTTAAAATGGTTAAATGTGCACTATTGTCCAATTTATTATTACTATTTGCACAGGAGTGTATACTATTAATAACTATATTGCTTAGGCGTAAAATACTTTCACATGTGAGTAAGTGGTATATTTTTCTACCAATCGCAAGCAAACCCACAATGGACCAAATGCGAATTAATTAGGCTAATATTAATATTGACAAACATGAGTCAGGTAGCTTCGTCGGGTAGATGACGTAATTACACCGCCTTTTCTGTTTAATACATTATAATATATTCTGTTTCAAAAGTTACTCATCGGTTCAATGGGCTTCAGTGAGTCAGACGTGATTGCCTCAGAACAGTTTAACTGGGGGTTCAAAAGTTAATGAAGAGCTCCTACTTAATTCATATAACTATAGAATTGTAATAAATAGATTTTCAATAAAAAACAAAACATTCGTAATTAAACACTTCCTTGGGAACTGTTAAATAACCCGCGTGTCACGTGATCATTAACGGACACTAGAGGAGCGTGAACATGCGAGTGTGTTGTTCAGTCATTGGAAATATTAATTTAAGATATTTCAAAAGATATGCAAGAAAACATTTACAGAATATTTTAAGTTTGGGAATATCCCCGCCTCAGGAGGACGAGTGTAGTGTGTCACAGCTCCGGCAGGGGGCGCGCCGCGCGCCATGAGTGACACCGACCGCGGGAAAACCGGCAGCTCGTGCCAAACAGCTGTTGTGCCCAATTTCGACCCCCTGCCGAATTATTCCCCCCCTAGTATTGGTAGGTTTAGGATCATGTGAGGTAAGTCATTGTGTCTACTGTATGGGCTGAAATGTGTGCCACCAGAAACTGTATTTGAATTGCTAAACTTGAATAATTGCATTGAATAACTGAATTTGAATAACATAATTTGAAAGTTCTATGTTTAATTTGAATCATTGCATTGAAAACCTGAATCTGAATTGTATAATTTGAAACTGTATTTATTCAAAAACTGAATCTGAATTGTAGTCTAATAAAATTTGTCCAATAAAATTTGATCCTCACTTAAAATTAAACTCTCCATATATCTTCACATACACATCTCACAATTCAGATTCAGTTCTCAAATTCAATTTCAAGTTACTGAGACAGACATCCGGGTAGTTGGAGGATAAAGGAAGAGCAATCGAGCACAGATCGATAGATCGCGTTCATTGGCGCACAGGAGCCAATCAGAACCTACGTTTTGAAGCATAGTACGTACCCACCATGAAACAAGGAAGAAGTGCTTGCCTTGCCGACTGACTTGACCACCATGGATCCGGTGTGATAAGAATTTTTATTTTTAAATATGAAAGACAAGAAAAGGAAAGTGCTAGTATTAGTTGGTTAAGTGCTGGCGAAAAAGATGAGTCTTTAGATGTTTCTTGAAAATGAGTAAAGACACAGCTGTACGAATAGAGATCAGGAGGTCATTCCACCAGCTGGGCACAGTCCAGCAAAAGGTCAGTGAGAGTGATTTAGAACTTTTTTGGGATGGCACCACGAGGTGTCGTTCACTTGCAGAGCGCAAACTTCTGGAGGGCACATGAGATTTAACCAGTGAGTTTTGGTTTGTTGGTGCCGTGCCAGTGGTCGTAATATGTGTAATAATTAATTATGTTGTTATATATGGTTTTGCTTACAGGCAGTTAATGTACTGTAATTACTGATTGTCTATTATTTAAGAAACTATTGTTTTCAAAGAAAATCATACAGTAATTATCACACTATTTAAATTATGATGACAGAAATTACAATTGTAATTGACCTTAACTCATAACACAGTACATAAAATAGTACATTATAATAATAATTCTACTGATTTTTTTTTTTTACACATAAATTGTCAAGCAATATGCACACTATCAATGTAATCCATTTATACATTTTTCGAAATACATAACACTTCAAAGAATCTTTACAGAAAGACATACTGTTGTGTCTATATGGTCAAAAACACCCTCACTATTTTAATAGTTGGTGCGAAATGCTTTAGTCTTCATACATACAGCAAGCAAGCCATAGGCAACAGTGGTTAATAAAGAAAAATCTGCAAGATGTTGATAATGGAGTAAAAAACCTTTGGAGAAACCAGACTAATCAAAAACACTGGGGACCAGTTCTCCTCTGTATATTCAGTCTGAACATTTGGTACAATGTCAATAGTAGTTAACAGTGTTACTGCATTGATTCAGCTGTAAGGTTAAAGGTTAATTGTGCCATGTACAGGCAGTAACATTGTTTCCTCTGTGGCCCAGGTGATGCAGGCAGTGTTAGTGAAGAGTGCTAACGTGCAGTCATCCATTAATGAATCCTTGCTGTTTTGCTGAAACTGGAAACAGTTCATCCTACAGTATGTGAAGTCCATATTGGAAGATTGGGGAATCATCAGTCTCAACGTAACTCGAGAGTGTCTCGGGACAGAGTTTCTGTGGTAAAGAAAAATATAAAAATGTTTAGGAACTGTAATATAATAACAATAATTATTTCCTCTCTGCCTGTGTAATATACAGTACAGTATGCTGGAAGACTTTCTTGACATCATGCAGAACGGGGTCAGAAGACATCAGAAGCAGGAATCATCAAAAATCATTGTTAACCGTAGAGCATCGGTTTACAAATCTTTCAAAATCAAGTTATGATTTATGTGTATGTTGTTATAAAAACAATTAAACAGACATAAATGTAATCTGTTCAACTCAAGTCTATTTTGCATTCAAACATTGCTTTAAATTCTTTCACCTGCCTCTTGTTTCTCAGAAACTGTGGTGTATGTACGTGAATTATTCTTTCTCTATTGTGTGTTTGCAAATTTGTGCCATTAACTTTTTTGTTGCTTCTGTAGGGTCATCGCTTACAGGTGATCCCTGGATTCTTTGACATGATATGAGGTACTTGGCCCCAAACGTTTGAGAGGCTTAGGTTATTTACATTTGAAGGAGAATATAGAAGCGTACAAACCTAGAAATGCTCACTTTTGTTTTGAAGTTGAAGGAATGAAGTCAGCTTTGCTGAAACGACAAAACACAAGTCTGAAATATAATGTAAAATTAAAATGTAAAAATGTGTACAATAAAGTTAAAAAGTGGACTTTTGAGAGAAAGCAATTTTGCTATGGTCAGGACAAACTGATCAATAATAATCATATGGGAACAGTGACAACCAAAAAAAAAAAAACCTTTGTACTGTTGAAAATAAATGTATATCACACAGCACAGTGAGCCTTTATGGTAACAGCTCAGTCAATTTAAAAAGCATTAAATCTAACTGGTCAATGCATTAATCCATTGGTGGGGAGACAGATGCTTGGAGGGATAGATCTAACTAAAATGCGACAATATATTGACATTTTTTTATTGACTAAAAAAATATACTAAAGTTTGATGTTGGGCACTGGGCCCAACAGGACCATGGGAAGGTATTGCATCTGTGAGCAAATATGTTGAATTGACTACTTCTGAGTTGTCTCCTTGTCAAAACATAGTGAGACATACAAGCTTACTACTCTCTCTCTCTCCCTCTTAGTAAGCAGTACCCTGACAATGACAATCACGAGGAGTAGTTATCGTAAATAATCACGCTGAAGACATGACCAGTCTACTTGGCGGCAACAACATTTTCACCGGAGGAAGAGGCAAATGCTTAGAAATAATAAACGCCAAGCAAAGATGTTGTTACCAGAGCTAGTACATAACCACAAAAACGTGGGATAATAGCTACTGTGTTTGCAACATCTCGAGAAAGATGTAATTTCCCCCGTTTCTACAAAACAGCTACACCATTAAACTAAAGATAGTTAGATCGTGAAAAAAAAAATTGTCATAACCATATTTGTCCCAGGCGGATCCATGGTGGTCAAGTCAGTCGGCAAGGCAAGCACTTCTTCCTTGTTTCATGGTGGGTACGTACTATGCTTCAAAACGTAGGTGCTGATTGGCTCCTGTGCGCCAATGAACGCGATCTATCGATCTGTGCTCGATTGCTCTTCCTTCATCCTCCAACTACCCGGATGTCTGTCTCAGTAACTTGAAATTGAATTTGAGAACTGAATCTGAATTGTGAGATGTGAATGTGAAGATATATGGAGAGTTTAATTTTAAGTGAGGATCAAATTGTATTGGACAAATTTTATTAGACTACAATTCAGATTCAGTTTTTGAATAAATACAATTTCAAATTATACAATTCAGATTCAGTTTTTCAATGCTATGATTCAAATTAAATAATACACTTTCAAATTATGTTATTCAAATTAAGTTATTCAAAGCAATTATTCAAGTTTAGCAATTCAAATTGTTTCTAGTGGCACATATTTCAGCCCATACTACTGCTTCGCTGACTAAATAATATCTTCTGCAGGTCAGAGCTTCTGAGCTTACATATTAACACTGCTTTTACCTTTTATTCTTACTATTCTATCTGACATGAAACACCCTTCATGTTTACAAGTATGAGTAAAAGTAAAAGTAAACGCGTTCTTTCTGTGGAAAACTCGTAAATAATCACAGCATCGCTAAACACATCTTAAATCACTCCACTCTTACTGCTGCACTATTCACTATGAATTAAGCATGACATTTTTAAGTAGAAAATGTAAAAGTATTTATTGTATTTTTTTTGTACTCGTTTTTTTGTACTCCAATAATAACTTTTTTATTTTTTTTTAATCATGTGTATCGTTTTAAACTCTAAAAATGTGGGTCCATGTATGTGTTTTTTTTTTTTTTCAATTATTATTATTATTCAATTTATGAACGTGCTGTAAATTGAATCAGTATATTCCATCATAATTGTGAAATATAATATACAACTTAGTTTTATTGTAAATGAAAAACTACTACTACTACTACTAATAATTTCATGTTCAACCGACATGTTGTTTTTCATTGACATGCCTCCATCTCGAAAACTCACAAAAATTAAGATTTTCACTCTTAATTACAATATCACCAGACTATCTAGTATATGTGATAGTGTAAAATGTTGTATTACAGCACTTTCCATGTCATGCAGTTTTTATTAGTGTGATTTTCATCTGAATTTGAGTACATCTTTAAAGCTTTGTGTTTATAATGTTGTATACAGTAGTGCAAATTCAGGGCTCATCTGCATTTCTGTATATACAGTAGCATGCATCATCAGTAAGGTGTATATTGAATTTGGTCTCCTAATATCACTGTCTCGGTACATTAGTGCTTACCACTATCCTGGTAAAAACTGAACTTGCAGGCAGCAGAGGAAAGCTTTGTTTTGCTTCCAGACTTTTGTTTAAAGTGAAACTGCAGTATTCAGTAAGTATTGAGCTATTGTTCTGTCCAAACACAATTACGGAGACCCGGATCGGAAACAGATCATTCAGACCCTGGTCTTTGACTTTAAGTGAGTCATAAGAAAAGTCCATGGCATCTGAATCACTGCTCAGATTCTAATGAACTGAAATCAGTGATAAACAAGCCAAAAATGCTGGTGGGGCCCCTGTTTGAGTCTTTTGGATTAGCACACATCCGAAATAAAAGACCATGCAGAATACTCAACTACAGATGAGAGCAAAGATCTAGGCACATTTAACAGGAATGATCAGATTGGTCACATAAATAGGGATTTCCGAAGTCTGATTCTTTAAAGGTCACCTTTGTCATCATTCAATGTTGCCAGGCTGGGTGGGTTCCCCTCCAAGTGGGCTTCTTTTGGTAATGTCCGACCGGAAAAAAAAATGCATTGGGTGGATTGATAAAATCTGGGATGTATCCATAAATATGGGACAGACGACAGAATATATCATTTGCACGTGCCATTTTAAACACTGAGAACGCTTTCTGTGAGCTCATACCCAAAGTGCGCTCACATAGAGCCACATCTGTGAGCACACGACTACAGAATTAAGTTGTGTTGCACCTTAAAAATTATGTATTCATGTAAACAGTAGATTTATTCTAAACATTTTCAGTTAAAGGCTATTAAGTGAATACAATTGAGAAACAAAACATATATGTAACAGATCCATGCATCTGTCTGTCTATCTCTCTATCTGTATATCTGTCTGTCTGTGGTTAAACAGAGGGATCAGTAATATGAGCACATGCACACACATATTTAGGGCAGGTTGCCAGTTTCCCACAGCTTGTATCACAGTTGTGTTGCCCTCTGCCTCTTGCTTTCACCTTGCCAAACTATGTGAACTGGACTTCCCCGGCGGTTCCCTCTAAAACAAGTATGAGGTCGCTTTGTGGCCTAAATTTCACTACACCTTCCTCCACACCCTCCCCTTTCCTCTGAAGAACATTGTTGCTACGTCCAGACTCTGATTCACAGCAGCTGGCAGGAAGGATATTCTTGCTGGACTCTTATATAAGTCCCCCCCAAAACATGTGACATTTAGCACAACCAGATGAGGGATGTTATTTGAGTTTTTCAGTGGTCAGTTTGCATATAGCTGACTTAGAGTGTCACAAATGCACAGTGACTTTTAAGCACTCAAATTGGCAGCCAAACATTCAACTCAAGGGTTCTTTCTTATGCTGCTTATTTGCGGTTTACATCTGCAACCCATGAACCCTACCTGTCCAAACTTCCCCAACATCACATACTGGTGGAAGGGAAACACGGTAGACAAACACACTTGGACACAAGACAGAGATATGAGGATATTATGATGCACAAGCACATGGAGCACAATGCAACACAACCCACATCATAAAGTAGTGACAGGACAGATTTCATCATATATAAACTATTGTGAAATCTGGAAAGATTTCCTGATAATTTCACTCATTTTAGCCTGGACAAAATTCCTTTCAGATGCTCTGATTGGCTGCTGTGTCACAGGACTCCTCGCTGTCATCACATTCAGTTTAAATCTGGGTCTACTAAAGGTTTGTCCTGTTTATTGACAAACTCACAGCCTAGTTTTTGATGTGCTGATTTAGCCTTAAAAAGCACTAAGTGGGGAATGTTTTCCACCCACACACTACAAACCTGTTTCTGCTCGCCCACTGAATTCCCCAAAATGTGTAAAATCTCATAACATCTTTAATTATACATGATCAACTTAACACAGGGACTCTCATTTCCCTCTCCTTGTATTTTTTATCTTTAACTTTATCAGCAATTATCACAATAATTGATCTGATGTCAAGAGTCATATACAATCCATTTGTAATGCGAGAGCAAAGGAGGAACAAAGCATCATGTTTGAAGTTCTTACTGCTTTGTAGTCTGTTTTTGTGAAACATTAACTTCCCTATTCTGAGACGAAGCCATATGAAATCCCAAACACACATGATGTTAGTGCTCGGCAGCTGTGTGTGTGTGACCTTTAGATGAAACTTAGACTTTCCCTGGCTGACCGTCAGCATATGTAATAGCCAAAACATACCTCGAGAGATGTATACCTGGAATACAGTCAAATCTATCTGCATTTATACTAGCATGACTTTGTTGTGGGCGTTCCATGAATGCAAATTAGGAGAAATTCAAGGCATTGCATACAATAGTTGTAGCTTGATACTTGAAAATATGTTGCAATTGGTAGCACAGCCATTATTCTGGCTAGAGTTTTCTACTTCAGTGTGAGAAAATAAGAGACAATGGAGATCAAATGCATGGATGATTGTCATTGCCAAAATCCCTTTCACAACAGGTGAGGCCGAGATGAAATTACTGAGAGCGATGAATCCACATGAACTCCTGAACTGATGACTAAGCTTCGAAAATCCTGTTCTGATTTGATGAATGTGAAACAAATTACCTGCAATACAATAGTTACTGATGGATGTATTGCTGTTTGTTTTATTTTATTTTATTTTAGAGCTGGGTTTTTCCAAATGTGTCTTGTTTACTTTTCCCCAAAGTATGATCTGATCACGGGTCTGGAAATTAAAACAAAAAGACCCGTCCACATTCAGGAAGCACTGCAGAGTCACTTTCAAAAGGGAAGCTGACATATATCGACGAGAGTAAAGCTCTCATGTGATAAATGTATTACAGTAACAGATTGAAAGTCACTAATACTCACAAGAGATAGCACTGTAATATTGCTTTGTTTCATCTAGCCTCACACACACAGACACACTCAATCAGAGCCACGAAGATCAGAAAAAACATTGTCGAACAGGTCAGTGATGTCATACCTGAAGTGTCAGGAGTAAAAAAGGATCTGAGAAAGTGATTGTTACTGTAGGCGTAGTGCTGCTGCTACACCTTTGCCGATGACATCACTTCCTGTAATGCCTCAGGCTCAGATGCACAGGTTTTCACATGCTGGTGTCATAATCAGGCCCTTCCTCTTCCAGACACAAGGATCTATTTTTAGAACACTATGAAAAGCGAAATTGCATTTGGTCACTTTTATGTTTTTAAATCGGAGCCACTTTTATATGTAGAAATAAATACCATACACGTTACATTGCGAATGGACATCTGGAAGTGACGTGGTGATCAAAATGAAATATGTGCATCACACTGTTGGAAGAGGAACATGTGCTTTTACTTAAATGTCTGTTGAGATTCACCCATTTAAAAGTCTACAGAACAAATCAGTATACATTAACAAATTTAATCAGAAGGTTTTTACTGAGAAGCATTAATTCAGTGTTAGCCACGGAGTCCAATCTCTTAAATGACTTTTTGCAACACAAAACCCGAAGCTGATCTGGAACAATATGACAGAGACATGTCAAAAGCCTGTGAGAGAAACACAAGTTTGCCTAAAATAAAATCTACAGTATAGATAAAATACAGGTCAAGCTTATAAATAATGTTAAGCTAGTTTAAACACTTAACGCTGTGCGCTGTTAGAGGCATTCCCAATCATTTGTGCGGAGAGGGGAAGCTGAATTGCATTTTACTCGCCATCACTTGCATTGGAAATATGACATCATTTTTGATCATGAAGGTAAGAGTAATACAGTATTCAGAAAAGAAAAGAGTCTACTTTTATTCGTGTACACTCACAATATCAACAAAACGGTGTACTTTTATAAAATAAAGAAAAGAAAAAAACCGGGAGGCTTTCTGCTGTTTCGGTTTCTGATAAACCGAAACTCAGCAAATACTTGCCTCACTGACTTGAATAAACCTAAAGAAAGCTTGGAATTATTACTTTAAAATAAAAACAAAAACTCTTTCATTATAAAATCCCTAAAGATGCATTTCATTTAGCGTTTCCAATTAGGCCTACACATTCTTATGATTATTTTGCCTATTATTATTATTATTATTATGTTACTTTTATTATTATATTACAATTAATGTACACAGCAATAATTACATAGCACATCACTGCATGACACGCTGTGAGGATAATAGAAGATTAGGCTATTAGCTTACTCCTCATTGATTTTTTATTTTTTATGTATACAATGAATTATAGGCCTATAAGGGCCACTTTATTTCATGCACTGATTTTCAAAAACAAACTGTCCGTTTCTTGTCTGTTTTTCACTATACAGATCATATGAGAGATATTAAGGAATTTAAGACACCTATATAGCCTACTGTTATCTGCATATATTGAAGCAGATTAGTCTCTCGTCGTCTCTGGGAGAATATGCGCCATTAATACAATGTTACAAATCTGAAATCAGACTATAGTGAAATAATGGTTTGTGAATGGATGTAAAGGGGGGCCTCCTCCACTGGCTGCCAGGCTGTTTTGAAATCAAATCTAAGGCCTAAAACCATTACTTTTAAATGCAAAATTACAAAATGTTAAATATCAAAATAAAATGTACTTAAACATTAAAACATGAATTACAAAGTTTCAGTGTTTTGTTCATGTGAATGAGTTCAGCATCTCCTGTAGCCTATAGGCCCTTTGGTCTGTGCCACGTTTTGTAAACAAAATCCGAATCGAGAACTTTATATGTCGGTGTAAGTGTGTACACAGCTTTTACAACAGAGCATGCTAAAGCCTCTCATGTCTTACACAAACTGTTTGAAAGACATGATATGATATGACATGCTGAAGTGAGAGGATAAATGTAGCCTAGTACGATATTCCATGAATTAACGAGCGGAATACAGAGCCAGTCACAGAAATTCACACTTTACTCTCCTCCCGATTTCCACCTCCGTTTGAGCAAAACCGAAAGAAGCGGAAAGTTAGACGGGTTTTCTCTGAACGTCCCTCTTCGTGTCTGGGTCTCTCTTTCTGTCTCCCGTGGGCGGGTGAGGAGGTGACGAGGGAAACCCGTTAGTTCCGCCTCCTGCACTTCTGCATAAAAGAGTGCACCTGCTGTGGATGTATCACTTTATTTACACGCTGTTTCTCGAGATGTCCGCGTCCACAGATGTTGAGAGCCAGTCGCCCGCTGCGCGCTCCCGCGGCCGGTGTCTGGACACCTTCCTCACCGTGTCCGTGATCGCGCTCTTCTTCATGTTCATGGTCGCGCTCGCGGGCGCGCTGTACTTCGCCAAACACATCGAGGACGAGATAAACAAGCGGACGACGCGACACTTAGACGGATCCGCGGACGCGTTGGTTGCGCCGTTCCCCGAGACCGGAAACGCATATAAGGTGAGTTTGTAAATTAAGTCATTCTTGTTTATGATAGCATAGTATTTTCATGTTTGGAGGTGCAAAAAAGAATGAGTGTTTTAATTAACTGCAATCTGAAGAACCTTTAATGAAACAAATAATATTTGAATCTCTACTGTAGATCTATCCATGTAGCATCTCAATAATGCTGCAGAGCTAAAATGTATTTATGAGAACTGAATCAGACCTGAACCTGCTATGTTGAACCTGTCTCTGATGTCTCGTTTCCTCTGTCTTCTTTTTTCTAGATGCAGAATTTTGCTTACCTGAGGGCCACTGAAAGTAAGTTTCATGCCATTATATTTCACATTTTGAACTTTAAATTATGCAAAAAAAAAAACAAACAAAAAAACCTTGTGGATTTAAACATAAAAACTTAGTTAACTTGTATTTAACCCGGAATATTACTTTGCACATTGATCTCCTCTGTGAAAGTCTTGGGACTGAGCGTGTCTCTTTGTCTCCACCCTGCAGGTGAACTCAAATCAGGTGTGATGGCGTGGGAATCTATCGCGTATGGAAGAGGTCAAACCATCGGCTCTCTCTACAGCTATGATAAAAAACAGAATGTGCTGAACGTGAATGAGAGCGGAAGCTACTTCCTGTACGTCCAGCTCACTTTTTCCTGTGCTGGAATATGTCCATCTGGTCCATCTGACCAATTCACAGTCAGCTTTAATAATCGGCTCAATAATGTGGAGCTCACCTGCACCGTCTCACTGCATGAATGGAGGGAAGACACACCCATAAGCAAGACATGTTGGCGTGTCGTTACCTTTCCGGAAAATGGAGAGCGCATTGTAGCCAAATCCCAGTTTAAAGGCTCATCAGACTGGAAACTGGAGATGAATGACTCTGGCTTTGGGATGTTTCTGGTGGACGGATTACGAGCGGTACATCACACGTGATCACGAGAGGAACTGCTTTCGGGCTGCTCGTTTGAGTCACGTAACTGTGATTTACTCAGGACTGTTTCTAATGCTGCGATGAGCAGGACTCCACTAATGTCAGCAGACTGTCTTGGCTTATTTGGCAATGCCTTCAGCTACCAGAAAGAGTGACTCTTTAACATTTTAGCCACAATATTCGAATGCATTCTGCCAAATATCGCAGGTTTGCCTCTACAACAAAAGCTCAGAAAATGCAATTCTGGACTTGAACGGATAAGCAATGCTTCTTGAGCACTATTTATAATTTAAATATATTTATATGCGTTTAACATTTTAAACATTTGCAATATTTATATTCGTATTTTGTGTATACTGTACATAGTGTGTGTTCAAAACCGTTGTAGACATCACTACGTGTGCGAGGTGTCTGACCAAACCCTTTCCTTCACTGATTGCATGTACTGTATTATTCTACTGATGTTTAGGTACATCACAGAAATGATGAGTGAACTTTGACCCGCACATCAACACTAGTGCCTCGGTTTGGTCTTTACGTTTGACTGTATGTTGAAGAACTCAAAAAGCTGCATGTCTTCACATCTCTTCATGAACACGCGCTTGTGTTGTGCGTCTGGTGTGAAGGAAAGCACCGTATGAATGCTAACAAACTCAGGAACTCTTGAGATGAATGTAACAATGATGACAGTGTGTGGAATGCTTTATTTTGTTAACTGAGAATATTTAATAAAATACAAAATGTTCATTTTACAGAACTGTGGGCTGTTTGTTGGGGTGAGAGCGTGAGGTGATAACTCTCTTCAGCATTTGTTTCTGCTCATGTTGCAGCTCAGATGTTGATCTTTTAGAGTTATGATGGAGTTTATAGTTGTTTCATTTAAGCATCAACTGGAAAACATTAGAACAGACACAAATGAGTCGGAAGTTGTCATCTGGTTATAGTTATATAAGATTAAATATATAGAGTAATAAAATGAATGTTTGAATGAAGAAATGTTTGGGTTAATATTGAGACTTTTGGCATTTCCTCAGATGAGGGAGAGTAAAGGAGGACAGAAATCTCCATTTGATTGTGTTAATGTGTGAGAGAACCGGTTGAGATGGTATCTCATGTGTGACTTTCTTTCCTGTGGTGAGGTCTGATCAGACCCCATGCGAGGAAAGTTCTGCTCTGTATACAGGCCATCTCGCTCGCGTCACTTTCTGTCAGAGGTGCGAGAACAGGTTTCAGTCCTCACCACATGCCGACACATCCGCACAAACTCGACAAACAAACAAACAGCCTGAGTTTGCTTGAGACCAAATATTGTCAGCAGATGCTGCAGAAGAAGCAAATACACGGAGATGTTTGAGAGACGACACGATGCATGCCTGTTGAGTTTCCTTCCAAGTGAAGTTTGCATGAATGCAGGCAGACACTCGACTAAGAAATCATTGCTTCGTATCTCTCCACCGGATGTAAAAAATGTGCTAATTCTGTGCAAAGCATCTGGAAACAACTTGAGTCAGTGTGAGATCTGCTTCTTGATTTCTGACTGGAAGCAAGCGAGAGTGAGAGTTCAGAAACTGAATGTGCAGAGAGACTCTACCAAGACGCAGACATTAATACTTGGCATGAGCCAGAACTGACTTTCGCAATAAATGATTTTGTTCTTTTTGTGAACTATTCGTCAGAGCACATTCATTCTAAAGAAAAACGAAATGTCTCACGCTCTGTCTCTGATACAGCTTTTATTTCTGATGTCACTGATCTCTTTTGTTTCCCGTTTCACCTGAAAAAATTAATTCTGAAAGTAGAATGAGCTGTAAACGCCATTACATGGCAGTTTTATCTGCGCAAAGGCAGTGGGTGGAAAACAACGCAATGCAACTAGAAGAGCTTCAGTGAGACAAATGAACTGTAATTTTTCATGATGTGATTGATCTTCATATATTGGCTGTTTGAAAGCTGACTGGTCATCACTTTTAGGTAGTTAAGGTGATTGGTTGTGCAAAGTTAGTGTCCCCTTTTTACTTGGCAGACATTTTTGAAACCAACCAGGCATCTGTTTCTGGAAACTCAGAAAAATTGTTTGCCAAATTCACAAGTCTCAAACCAGAACAAAATCTGACATGGACCGTCTCATAAATGTGACCCTGGGTCACAAAACCAGTCTTAAGTCGCTGGGGTATATTTTTAGCAATAGGCAAAAAAATTTGTATGGGCCAAAATTATAGATTTTTCTGTTATGCCAAAGATCATGTTCCATGAAGATATTTTGTAAATTTCCTACCACACATAAATCAAAACTTAATTTTAGTTAGTAATATGAATTGCTAAGAACAAGGCGATTTTTATCAAAATTTAATTTTTTTTTGCACCCTCAGATTCCAGATTTTCAAAAAGTTGTATCTCGGCCCAAATATTTTCCTCCTAACAAACCAGACATCATTGGAAATCGTACTTATTCATCTTTCAGATAATCGACCGTTATGACTAGTTTCATGGTCCAGGGTCACACATGTTGTTTCTTTTGCTGAAATAGCCTAGTGTTAGAAAGCATACAGTTCAGCCAGATTCAGCCTCTCTCACATTAATATAAGTGAATCATATTGTTATATTTAACCTCTCTGCTGCATCCAGACAGCTGTATTCTAGTCATGCAAGTACAGCTACTAGAACAAAGGCCATTATCTGAGCTTAAAATCTGCCAGCTGTCTGAACTGGCCCGTCTCCTGCTTCTTTCAGTTTCACTGGAAAATGTTACAAGGCAGAAAAAGGTCTGCATGACTAAAGACATTGAGAAAGAGCCCTACCGCATGTCTAACCGCGTCCACTAGTCTTACTGTTGGAAAAGCCATGCTTCTCAGCAGGAGACGTGTTTAGGGAGGATGTCTCAGCAGATGTGTCTTACATGCACAATAAACTATAATTTAATAAATGTCTCACTGGACATTTAAACGTAGCCAGTGGCTGTTAGACGCCCATTTACAGAGGCTAAGTGAAGATGAACAAGCTGCAAATTTGACAGCTCTGTGATGTCAGCAATTGTGTTTCCAAACAAATCTACTTCAGCAGGCGCCCTTGTCCTTCTATGACCTGCTTCAGAAATTAAAAACAGATAAAAAAAATGATTCATGCTTATCCAAACACATTTGCAGGGGAGTCTCTGCTGAAGGAGGTCTGGCGGTTCTCTTCTGCCACCTGTTGATGGATGTGGAGAAGTGAAACATTTGTCTTGGTATTTACAGCTTTTTTCTCAGCAGAGCTCAGGAAAACACTGCTGCATCTCTGACTGTCTTCTCAACAGGCCCTGGACCTGCTCCACTCCTGTCATCATTAGACAATCACTGTACGATCCACAGATGTGTTCACTGACAAAACGTTCATATCTGTTCTAAACAGACATACTGTGATTTAAATGAGAAGGACGTGTTTGTGGTGCTGGATCAGCAGATGTTTCAGGCAGGACTTTGTTTGTCTGTCGCTCAGTTTGCTCTCTCTGATCATGCTCTTTAGAGGAACAGAGGCTGATGCTCGGAAAGAAACAAGCAGCTCGTTTTTCTTTCTTTCTCATACCATTCATTGCTCACTCTCTCTCTCTCTCTTACACTCTTTCTCTCTGAGTAACAGAAAGAAATCAGAAGAGAAAATGGTTGCGTATAAAGATAGAGTTTTTCTGGAAACTTCCACCAAGATGCAAGAAAAGTGCTGAAACAGAAGCACAGGCTCTCACCGCCCCCGTCTCTCACTCTCGATCTCTCACTCACACTCTCACAGCTTCCTGCAGCACAGCAGCTCCACAGATCCTACCTGTCTACCGATCTACCGATCGATCTATCTATCTATCTATCTATCTATCTATCTATCTATCTATCGATCTATCGATCTATCTATCTATCTATCTATCTATCTATCTATCTATCTATCTATCTATCTATCTATCTATCTATCTGTCTACCTGTCTGTCTATCTATCTATCTATCTATCGATCTATCGATCTATCTATCTATCTATCTATCTATCTATCTATCTATCTATCTATCTATCTATCTATCTATCTATCTATCTATCTATCTATCTATCTATCTATCTATCTATCTATCTATCTATCTGTCTACCTGTCTGTCTATCTATCTATCTATCTATCTATCTATCTATCTATCTATCTATCTATCTATCTATCTATCTATCTATCTATCTATCTATCTATCTATCTATTCAGAATTGCTTTATTGAATGTAAATGATGCAATATTGCCAAAGCTTAGTATACATATAAAAAATATAGCAATAATAATAATAATTAAATGAACATCACAGTGACTGAACTGAATATTATAACATCTTAGAAAATCAAACTACAAATTATAATGTGTGAACATTTGATACCACAATCTTTAACTTACATAGAAACACACAAACATACAAAGGATCACTGTGCTGCACAATAGGGTCAGACACACTGAGGTCTCACACACACACACACACACACACATGTTTGTTTTTGTGTAAAGTGTGTTCATCCCATAGGTGTAATGGTTTTTATACTGTACAAACTGTATATTCTATGGCCCTACACCTAACCCTAACCCTCACAGGAAACTTTGTGCATTTTTACTTTCTCAAAAAAACTCATTCTGTATGATTTATAAGCGTTTTGAAAAATGGGGACATGGGTTATGTCCTCATAAGTCTCCCTCTCCTTGTAATACCTGTGTCATACCCATGACATTATACAGAGTTGTGTCCTGATATGTCACAAAAACAGTCTTGATCCCAGTGTTCTAGATATGTATTTTTAGATTGTTTGATTGGTTCTGATGTTTGGATGAGAAGCAGTGCTGGTCTGAGACTAGTTAGTGTTAGCAGAGTTAGTCAGGTTAGTAAGTCTCAGAACTAGCTGACTGAGTGGACTCTTTTCAGGGTTCAGTTCTTGGGTTTGTAGCGCTTTAAAATGTAGCGATTCTGTGGGACTTGATTTAAGATGCATGAATTTGAGGGATCTTTTATGCATATTGATCATCAATGGGAATCAGCCTAATTCTGCTCTACATGCGTTATTGGGTGTTTTTCTTTGTAATTTTAGAAGTTGTAGAGTTTATTTATTATTTAGTATTTATGTAGTATTTGGGAAGTCGAGGCCTAATGGTTAGAGAGTCGGACTCGCAATCGAAAGGTTGTGGGTTCGAGTCTCGGGTCGGCAGGAATTGTGGGTGGGGGGAGTGCATGTACAGTTCTCTCTCCACCTTCAATACCATGACTTAGGTGCCCTTGAGCAAGGCATCGAACCCCCAACTGCTCCCCGGGCGCCGCAGCATAAATGGCTGCCAACTGCTCCGGGTGTGTGTTCACAGTGTGTGTGTGTGTGTGTTCACTGCTCTGTGTGTGTGCACAATGGATGGGTTAAATGCAGAGTACAAATTCTGAGTATGGGTCACCATACTTGGCTGAATGTCACATCACTTTCACTTTCACTTTAGGTGCAGTTTGAGCTGCTGTGGAAGGAAATCATCAGGTGTTTCAAATGCCATGACACCACGACTGCATAGTTATAATGAGTGTAGGAGAGCTTTAGGCGTCTAGATCTTGCACTCACTCTAAAGCCACATTACCTTCACAAGTCTTCATACAGTTAACTCTTGTTTTCAAGGGGTTTTTATTGTCAGGTGAACTGAAGCCCTGAGATGGACATCCTGAGAAACCAAGTCATGTTCTCACATATTAAGAAGTGTCATGTTGTAATCGTCTTAATTTTAGGTATGTGTTGACATTTTCCGTGAACATGAGGTGAAAAACCCTATAGTTGTGAAACACTGCTCAGATTCCTCCAGCCATTGCACCTTAAAGCTGATGTGTGCAATTTACATATGCACTAAAACACATTTATTACTTCTCTTTTTTTCAGATTTTTTTGTGACTGTGCCGAGCTGTGACATCAAAAGCAGCAGAGAAAGAGAAACAAAACTCATATTTAATGATTTCTTTATATGACAAAAAAATGTTACACGTAAAACATCTACTATAATGATTCATGAAAAAAACTTGACAAGTTTAATGTGAATCAATGTGAATTTTGATTTATTTGCATGCAGTTTTTGTTCAAAAAAGTGTAGACAGGTGGACTCTTTTGTGAGGATGCAAACAAACAGTTCACAAATTCATATTTGGTGAGAGCAAGAAATTATCAGTTATTATTTTACTGAGAAAAACTAGCCAGATCAAACGAGAAACACTGGTTTTGAGTCCACATGGTGTAGTACCAGCATCTGCCAGCAGGGACGAATCGACCCTCACGAAGCAGCCAAACAAGACCCCCAAATCTGACCTGTGGGTCACGGTGTGCTTGAGTAATACCAGTTAGACATGAGATGAATAGAAGACATGACCAGGGATTCGTCTTTCGCTCTTCAAATGGAAAGAAAATCTAAAAGAAACTACACAGCCGTTTGTTTATTTGTGGTGACTGCAGGTTGTTTTGGAAACTTCCGTTGTGAATGCAGAAATGCGCTGAGTCAGGAAAATGCAACCGCTGGCCCCTCCAAAAACCCCGTTCCTGTGCACTGTCCCCTTTCTGTCTGATTCCACCTCGTGTCGCCACATCCTGCCGTCCCCACACATCTCCCTGCTTATCTCTTCCTTCCCTCCACCTCTCTCTCTTTATCTGTCGTTCTCTCTGCGGCTTTGAAGTGCAGCGCTGCACTCAGCACAGTGAGGTTGAAAGCGAGAGCTAGAAAATAAGGAAGATAAGTGACATTGTGCAAGACGATTGTGGCTCGCTAGAGAAGACTCAGAGATTTCAATTTTTTTTAAGATACACATTTAATGCACATTCCAGTCGATATCAAAACACACATGTACTTTTATAAATAACATCAAACAATGTCACACCTCCACTCTGTGCGAGAGTGTGAACGCACACCAGAATGTTTGAACAATTCAAGTGCATCGTCTCGTTGAACGCACTTAAAGTAGTTCACCCAAGAATGGAAATGTGCTCACCCTCGGGCCATCCATGAATAGGGTGAGTTTGTTTCTTCATCAGGTTTAGAGAAATATAGCATTACAGTAAACGGGTGCTATCTTCATGTTGGATTTGTTTCGCCTTTTGTCTTCTCCAGATGTTAACTGATGGACTGGAGTGCTGTGGATCATTGTGATGTTTTATCAACTCTCATTCTGACGGCACCCATTCACTGCAGAGCATCCATTGCTGAGACACTGATGCAATGCTACATTTCTACAAACCTGATGAATGGCCTGCAAATTAAAATTTTTAGGTGAAGTGTTCCTTTAATGTATTTTTGACTTGCTGTGGTGGTAAAATACCTCAGCACTGTGGCACTTGCTCAAAAAGATACTCTGAAACAATTGCTGCATCATAACAACAGTTGAGAAAAATAAACCTGACCATAGCAGAAGTCTCTGGTTTACACAGCAACGCTGAGATGCATGTTACATTATGAATCGCACTGAAACATTCCAGAATGCAGCGACCCATGGAATCCAGTTTAATTCAGATTACAGTGACAGTCAGAAATGATCAAAACCGTTTCATGTTGCCTTTCACTTCAAACAGAGACATGTTATATACACTAACCTAAAGGATTATTAGGAACACCATACTAATACTGTGTTTGCCTTCAGAACTGCCTTAATTCTACGTGGCATTGATTCAACAAGGTGCTGAAAGCATTCATTAGAAATGTTGGCCCATATTGATAGGATAGCATCTTGCAGTTGATGGAGATTTGTGGGATGCACATCCAGGGCACGAAGCTCCCGTTCCACCACATCCCAAAGATGCTCTATTGGGTTGAGATCTGGTGACTGTGGGGGCCATTTTAGTACAGTGAACTCATTGTCATGTTCAAGAAACCAATCTGAAATGATTTGAGCTTTGTGACATGGTGCATTATCCTGCTGGAAGTAACCAGCAGAGGATGGGTACATGGTGGTCATAAAGGGATGGACATGATCAGAAGCAATGCTCAGGTAGGCCGTGGCATTTAAACGATGCCCAATTGGCACTAAGGGGCCTAAAGTGTGACAAGAAAACATCCCCCACACCATTACACCACCACCAGCAGCCTGCACAGTGGTAACAAGGCATGATGGATCCATATTCTCATTCGGTTTACGCCAAATTCTGACTCTACCATCTGAATGTCTCAACAGAAATCATCAGAGACTCATCAGACCAGGCAACATTTTTCCAGTCTTCAACTGTCCAATTTTGGTGAACTTGTGCAAATTGTAGCCTCTTTTTCCTATTTGTAGTGGAGATGAGTGGTACCCGGTGGGGTCTTCTGCTGTTGTAGCCCATCCGCCTCAAGGTTGTGCATGTTGTGGCGACACAAATGCTTTGCTGCATACCTCGGTTGTAACGAGTGGTTATTTCAGTCAAAGTTGCTCTTCTATCAGCTTGAATCAGTCGGCCCATTCTCCTCTGACCTCTAGCATCAACAAGGCATTTTCACCCACAGGACTTCCGCATACTGGATGTTTTTCCCTTTTCACACCATTCTTTGTAAACCCTAGAAATGGTTGTGCGTGAAAATCCCAGTAACTGAGCAGGGGTGCGTTTCCCAAAACCATAGTTGCTAACCTGTTAGCAACTTAGTTGGCTGGCAATGGGAAATGGCATTGCAACCAACAAAGATGCTAACTTAGTTAGCAACCATGGTTTTGATAAAAGCACCCCAGATTGTGAAATATTCAGACCGGCCCATCTGGCACCAACAACCATGCCATGCTCAAAATTGCTTAAATCACCTTTCTTTCCCATTCTGACATTCAGTTTGGAGTTCAGGAGATTGTCTTGACCAGGACCACACGCATTGTGCATTGAAGCAACTGCCATGTGATTGGTTGATTAGATATTTGCATTAATGAGAAATAGAACAGGTGTTCCTAATAATCCTTTAGGTGAGTTTATGTACAGTATATAAATTGTCATCAGCTTATAATAGATAAAGGATAGATGACAGTAACAAATTTACAAGCATTTTAAACATGATTTCTTAAATAGTACAAATACTTAAAAACAAGTGATTAGAAATATATTTCCTTTCAAATGGTTTCCTGAGAATGGGCCTCTAACTCATCGTAAAACTTACAGAGAAATGGCATCGGATCCGAGGCTCAGGAGTCAGCCATACTCACACTAAATATATTGATATACATGCGGAAATAAAAATAATAATTGCACAATTCTATATTGCAGCAATTCGCTAAATGTGTAAAATAATATTTTAAAACTGTAATGAGAACCTGAGGGTGTGTGTGAGACGTTCTTGCAGCAGTGTGTCCGTATTTAGACCATGAAGGCCCCAAAGAAGTTCTCGTAGACGTCTCCGTGCACCTGCGAGCTGTTACTGACCATTACGAACACACTGTCTCCTTTAAGCAGATGGAAGATGCCTCCCAGGTAGCTGTTGCCCCTCGATTGGGATAAATTGGTCACGCAGATGAACCTACAGTAAAAGCATTGATGAGCTTTACGGCTTGCAGCTGTGGTCTGAGGAGATCTGTGGTGTGCTGTGGACTACCTGGAGCTCTGCATCAGCTCGATGGCCTTGGAGTTGTACCTCTCTGTCCTCTGCATCACCTGGTGCTTGAAGAAGTTGCAGTTCTCCATGTGAGAGATCTTGGAGAAGATGTAATAGTATCCGTCCTGCTGGATGTGCAGGCTATTGTTCTTGTATCCCAGACCCCTCAAGAACACCGTGAAGCTGTCATATCTCCAGGGCAGAACGCCGTTCCGACTGAACGGAGGCGAAGCAACTACACACACACACACACACATCATGCAGGGAAACACAAGCTACAATATTCTTAGCAATATAATGTCTGATGCATATGAGGAAAATGGGAAAAATCCCCAAATGTTTCAGAAATGTCCAAAAATCAATTCCAGAAAGTTTCCAAAAATTCTGGAAAGTTTTGGAAAGTTTCCACTTTTTTCAACCCTATTAAAAATATATATATAAATATATATATGTGTGTAGAAGTTGTTCCATACTTTGCAGAAATGCAGCTGGTTTGCTCTCAGCTTTGGGAGGTTTTTCAGGCAAAACTTCATTGGAATCTGTTGAGAAAACAAGCCGAATGAACACTGAACCCATCTTCAATCCTCTGAATGTGTGAGTGTTTACCAACCATGTGAACTGCTGGGAAGCGTGTGCTTCTCGTCCTGCAGATAAATATTTACAGCAGCGTTAATATGATCATCAAACACTTGTTTATGTACTCACACACACACACACACACACACACTTGAGTAAAATATATACTCACTTTCATATGCCCCCCTTTCTGGATATCTGATGATGATGCCTAGAAAAGAAAAAAAATAAACGAAAACTTTTGAAGTCTTTCAAAAGAACGTTTTGACATTTCAGATGTGAATGAAGGCCTGTTCACAGCAGTTTGAACGAATGGGTTTTAATGCATCTGACTGAAACAAATATGTGTATACCATCAATGTAATGCAATAGTGATTTTTAAGTGTTCTGATCTCTTTTCATAAAACTGGAGAAAAATAGAGCAGACAAGCCAAGTATAAAAAATACTTGAAGTTTTATGTAGCACTTTGTGTCCCGGAGATATCAGGTTATTTCTGCTCTTCTAAAAGCGCCATCTACTGTCAGAGAGCGAAACTGTCTGACTTTTGTAAACACATTGGTTAAAAATCTCATAGACCAAATTTTCATGTCAAACATTTGCATTAATTTGGGTTAATTTTAATCAAAGATTCCTTTTTAATGTTACTAAATTGCTACAGCATAGAATTTAACTCTTTATTTTTAAATGGGGAGGGTGAGTTAGAGTATATGAGAGTCATTTTTTTAACCTTTTTTAAACATAACTAATTAAAAAAGACTCCCATTGTATTTAAAGATCAATTTCATGCACTTGAGTCATTTGTAGGACCATAACACTGTTATTAGTTTTGATGGAGGACTGTTACACTGTTACCAGGATGAGCATCAATTGATTTTATTACATAATCATGCGTTTTTAATTTATATAATGGTATATGTTTTTAGTTTTTTTTTGACAGTGGCTTGGGTGTGACTGTGCGAACCTTAATATATGTTTACAGGAAATCAGCACAGTAATCCAAAACCATGAGCAATAATCTGTGGGGGTTGTGGAACTTAGTGGTTAGCAATCTGGGGTAGTTACCAAAGGGTTCAAACCATAAGCAAATGCTAAACCTCAGGTTACGAAAATCTGATATTAGCCAAATGATAGATTATTCTGTCCCAATTGACACTAGAACAGCAGAGGACTGGCTGTATTTTACACCGAATCGTCTGATCGAGTTTTTGAGACTTTTGGCAGCATCTTTGAAGCAAAACATGGGAACATTCCCTGTAGCGTTAGAGGAAGTGATGTCAGCACAGGGGTGAGAGGGGTCATCTGACCTCCAGCAAGGGCTACAGTGACTCATTTGTGTAACATAATAATAACTGTTAAACACATCTCATAATTATTCATCAGCTCGTATTATCTGAGTCAGCACATGATCACAGAAAAACTGAAGAGTAATGAAAAACATACTGTAAAAGAGATGTGTTGCTACAGCAAATAAAACACATGCTTTCCCTTTAAGATGTACAGTAAGTGTGTCAGCACTAATGAAATGATTGTGTTGGGGTTTTTCCCATGTAAAGTTTTTCACTGCTGATATTCCTAGAACTATGACCTGAGTGAAGCTGAATGTACGGATGTCTCCAGAACTACATGAACTAAACCTGACGGCTAGAATCTCCAGCATGACTTTATGATCTAAAGAGATCTGAGTCTCACACTCAAATACTCATCACATTAATACTTTGTATTTTGAGGGAATTTCATGCTCCAAAACAGTTTTCACAGCGTAATTTTGTGTTGTAGATAAATAGGGCTGTGTTTTGACTAGCTGCGTTTGAAGTGTACTTTTACAAGGTATTGCATTTGGCTATATTTAGGCATTATTGTAGACTACCTCAACAAGGATGATTTGTAGATTGTGCATTATTGCTCTGTTTGTTCAGATCACAAGTGACTATTTATTTATTTTTTTTACAATGATTCACTTTTCTAATCAACATTTTTTTGTGTGTGCATATATCAAGTGCTACAAAAGTAACCATGTTTCAAACCATCACACCAAACATTTAAAAAATGCAAAACAGTGTTTTTAGTCTAAACTGACCAAAGACCTCCAGAGGGTTAACTGAGCATAACTAATATCTATATGAGCTGCATGGAACACACATGCATGAGGA